>NW_007378120.1:0-72870 GCF_000475195.1 Diaphorina citri
ACCTTTGTATTTGCTCAACTGGGTTTTAATTTTCCCTAAGAACAGAATGGGTGAAGTTTCATATTGAAATCACTCCAGTTTCGAAACTGACAACTTCTGAGTTATGTTCTATTGAGTTGCGTTTTAGAGTTAGATATGAGTTTTTAATTTCAATAATCATAGGTAATTACATTACCTATATCTGCAAGCACCATTTTAGTTCTCAAAAGATCTAGTATAAACCATTAGAAATTGAACTTTTACTAAGCTTCTTAATAATGATGATCAAAACAAATCGTGAATGGCTGACTTTGGGAAAAACTTGAAAAAAAAAAAAAAAATCAATCTCTTAAAATAATAATAATTATTATATCCTAACTCTTGCACCATCATGACCTGTATTCTAAAACAAATGACGGCTTGAACAATAATAAAGCTGTATTTACTTACTTGTGAACTTTATGCAACAATATGAAATATTTCAGTCAGGTTATCAATTACAACTAACTTTTAGTAGTACAATGATTATTGCTTTTAAGAACTATGCTCTAAGATCACAAGAACAAACAGAGCTGATTTGAAAATTCAAAACTGTCCTCATGCCCTCAGGTTTTCGAGACCATTGGAGTGATATTTATGTTTCAACTCTCATTCTGTAAATTCAATATTCGTATAGTTGATACATTAATTTATGTTTTAATGTACTTACTTCTTATCTCTTATCTCGTATATGTTTTCTAATAATAAATATTAAAGTTTACTTGTGATAATTGGTAGTATTTGTTATTACAAAACAATTGTAACTGTCCCTGCTTTTTTATTTTCTTTTGTCTGCTATTCTTAGGAAATCGGCACCATTAAATCAAATTTAACCTTGCTGCTTATGTTGTAGTTCATGCGTCATGCAAGGGAGCGACTCAAGTAAACACTAAACTCTCAAATAATACTTGACATAACTTGAATCACATTTTAAGGCATTCTTGAAGGGAAAAACTCGTTATTTCTTTAATCCAATCGAACTTATTCAACAATAGAACTAATTTACCATTTTCTAATTACTTACTTAAATTGTACATCATAGACATCGTAGGTAGACAGCGCGTATCTAGTAGTAGATCTCGTAATTACAATCAAAGACGCTAATATAAACAATTATATGAGAATTAGCATTGATTTACTAATGATCACTTGTATTATGCGTGTAAAATATACCAGACCTCTTCGAGTCCCAAGTAGTTGTTTTTATCGCAAGTGATATCGAACACAGCTTGTAAAACAACGTGAACAGTAGATGAGAATATTGCAGAAAAATACGTGGAAAATAGTAAAGATGATATTATAAACATGAATCATATCTAGAATTTTGATCTGTTTTGAGATGCTATGCTGATAAGATGGAGATGCTGATAAGTTAGTGTAGAGTCTAGACACCCCAACTTGGAAAAAAATCGTGTTTATTATTTCTAATTAAAAGCTTTTTGATTAAGGGGAAGCGCAGTTTTTTCCCTTCTCTAACGTTACGGGTATCGAAGACAATTTTGTAAATCCTTGGGGAGAAAGTCAAATTATCCCTAAATACTAAATTGAGATGAGTCAATAACACGCCATATGCTGGAGAGAAAGATTGTGTCATATACACTTAACATTTGTTTATATTTAACATCGAATCATTTTTATTCTGCCCTATCTTAATGAGACAGCTTTCAGAATTGAGAACTCAGTCCTCACTCTCCCCCAGCTCAGCACATGCCCATACATTTTTTTCCACTTTTCGAGTATCTAACCATGAAGTAAGAATAGGTAATCCTTTATCTCAATGACGGAATGAAATGTAAAAAATTTGATATTTGAATGGAAAATAAAGTAAAACCTTATGAATTTCAAATTTAATGTTGACGTTCACGAGTTTTACTTCCTTGAATGTTTTCAGTAAGATACATCCATCTCACAGGTCAGGTGTTGTACCATTTTTTTTTTCCGAAATCTTTTTTTTTTTTTTTTTTTTTTTTTTTTAAAGGTGGGTTGGTGAAGGACGCCCTCAAATGAAGATAATGTGGAAGATTGATAGAACTTGAGTTACGAAGAGGTATGTTTATTAAATTAATTAAAAGAAATGTACAAGATACGAGTAGGAATATTATCAGAAAACTTCAATGTCGTTCTTTTCCTAGATAACCTTACCGACAGCGAATTGTATCTTGTCACCAGACATCTGACAGCTTACAACAAATAAATGATATGCTAGCAGATAATCACATAATTTTCCACATTTTTGTTCAAAATAACTATCAAAGATTTTGTTAAATGAAGGTCAAAAAGTGATTGACTTGTAGCTATCTAGGTGAAATATAATAAATAATAATTATTATAAATTATGACAATAAGAGCTGATCATTATTTACCTAGGATTTTTCCTTTGATCAGCCGTATCAAAACATCTGGAGACACTTAAGTTAAAATTCCTACAAATTCTACTGAGCAAGGAATTGCAATATTTGTTAAACCCAGTAGAAACTAAAGCCTAGGAGTTGCTTGCCTTGGTAACAAGTAAACACTTAGATAGGTAAACGTAGATCTCAGCCTTTCGTAGTTTTTTCTTCTTTTTCTGCACACCATGATCGTTAGTATGTCTTCCAGACTATAAAATTGTTCTTATGAAATATATTATCGTCTCTTGGCAAAGACCAACATCATCGATTTCTTTCCACTGTACAAAACGGTGAGCATATCGAACGTTGAGTATCTCAACGGAGATTTACCGAATAGTTTGTGTTGGATTTATTTACATTGATAAAGGTTATCTTCAATACATTTGAAGTAATTGGGTCTAAATATTCTAAGACCAAGTTATCAAGTGATGGTAATAGAATTTTCTTTCAAGTTTCCATTTATGTTTTAATCCTGATAACATGTACAGAAATACTTACATTGTATAATTTTTCCTCACTTCGTCAATATCATACTTTGATCGAATTGAAACATTGATGCGATGGTCATTTAAAAGAAAATTCCCAGTAAGTGTTAGAGCAGTTCATATTTCGTGTGAATTTTTCAGCTCTACCCTGTTGAAGGTTTATTTTCATCACAAGCCTCGCTACTCTATATCTTGCAATTGGTACTATTGGCAGTTGTATAATAAACCAACTCGTAGAAGCAAGCTACTGTTTTTTTCTTTCTTCAAAAACATGTTTTCTTCTCATACTTTTTAACTTACTTCCCCATCACTGTGGAAATACATTCGTTTTGCATTGGATGATACTAGTAGATTTGATATTGGACTAAACGCTAGACATCAGAAATACTGTTTCGTATTGTTTCAATCATAGACGATCATATTCTTCTCCATTCTTCGCTGAGTTCTAATGTTGGCCTACATATTGTTTGTATGGTCGAAATATTATTCTGACCTAATGGGAAAATACTTATACCAAACTTGGCTATAGGAACAAAGGGAAAACTCGGAAAAAGAATCAGAAGTCAAAGAAATAGGTATATATATAAGAAATATATAAATTGTATTTTTCCTTCTTTTACATTAACTTAGTTTTAAGCTGTACAGCTATTATTCGGTGCACTTCCAATTTGATTTCAGTTCTACAGAAAGGTGTATTCCTTTGAAAGTGAAGTTGTGTCAGGAGTGATGCTTGTTCCGAAGCTTTATCTATATTTATTTTGCGCTTCATGACTGGCTAAGGTTAAGTCGTTTGAATCCTCGATGATATGACACGATAAAAAGAAAAAAAAGGCTCTCTCCGATCTTGTAAAACATTTTACACCGTAGAGAAAAATAGGTTTTGAAATTATAAACTGTTCAATATACTCGTAGAGTCAACAAATCGCTCCAAGGTGGCACCTGAATGACTTTGTACTTCCTATCGAGTTATTGTCTGACTCACTACATTGTGTTACCTACGAGTTTGAGTTGAAAAGGTCATTTCTCTTGCTGTTATACCTATGGTAGGTGTGCTGCCAAATTTTTCAACATGTATGAATAGGTAGGTATGTCCCTACTCTGAGGGAAACGTAACGCTAGACCTACTTATTGTGAATTCTACATTTTCCATAGATTTAGAATCAATCCAAGCAATGACGTCAAAGTTAAACTTCCATTCTATCTGCCACTTTTGAGTTGGAAGAGAAATCTGCAATTTGAAATTTTTTAGTAACACAAGCTGTTTGATGTATATTCCGAGGTGAGGTCTTGAATTGTATGTCCCAACACACCCAAGGTAGAACACTTAAATTACATAGGAGAGCAAAAAATGCTTTCTCATGATACTTTTAATTGGACTGCGTTCTAGAAAATCAAGGTCCAAAATAAATTTAATAGGCAGACAGATCTGTCAAAGTAAATAGGCATAGAACTATTCTGTGGACGGATCAGATGCTTTTAGTTACAACTTCCTGTGCCAAAAGATGTTCTTTCTATCCTGGTCGTACCAACAAGATATATTCCAACTCTCTATACCTCTATTCTGTGTTTGCTAGCTTGTCTTCTTGTTTGTTGAATCTGTGTCCAACATCTTGATTTCTCATTCTGATATCAGAATCTAGTACCGCGAAGTTTTATCCCTAGATTTCAAGATTCGAAAAGAACCGATATTGTTTCCTTCGTTGCTTCAAGCAGAACCGCATTAGTGTACCGTGTAACGATTTGTCAGTAACATCAAGTTTGATTTTTATAACTTGCTTTAGAATTTTTATCTTTTTCATCAAATTTGTTTAGAGTTCATACAGGGTGTTGATATGCGTTTGGTTCAGTTGATCTGGACTTTCGTCAACTTATTTTATTTGTTCTAAAAGGGAAGCCAATAATTGTTATAAAAAACAATCGTGAAAAACATGGCGAATATGAAATAACTTCAGAGTTCCTAGTTCTTGCAATATTCCAGTTAGTTAATAAAATTGTACCCTAATATGCAAACCCATTCTACCTCCTGAAATGGGGTTTGGTGACAAACCGAATGTAAACCAATCACTGAGGCTATACAGAAATTTAGAATCTAGTAGGAAATGGATATTTATGGTGTATTCATTCTGTTGTGTTGATTTGTTTTATTATTTTTATTTGTTTTAGTTTTAATTGTTTTCAGTTTAGTACAATATTCGCGAAATAGGTTCATACTCGTATGTAAGTACCTAGGTATTTGTCAAGCAAGTTGGCATATTCATTTCAACCTCCCATTATTTTTTATAGCCAACGATCTCATGTTTAACACCTAAGAAAAGATTTCTACTGATATGTTTGATCAAAAATATTCATTTCAACCTCCCATTATTTTTTATAGCCAACGATCTCATGTTTAACACCTAAGAAAAGATTTCTACTGATATGTTTGATCAAGTGTAGAGATACTTGAGTAACTGATTATGGTCAATGGAACAAAATTAACAAATAAATTCAGCACTCGGTAGTTTGATAGGAATTTTATGTCATGAACGTTCAATAGGCACGTGGATTTGCAACTTCACACGGATTGATGATTTCGCGTTTTAATTAGTGTAGAGATACTTGAGTAACTGATTATGGTCAATGGAACAAAATTAACAAATAAATTCAGCACTAGGTAGTTTGATAGGAATTTTATGTCATGAACGTTCAATAGGCACGTGGATTTGCAACTTCACACGGATTGATGATTTCGCGTTTTAATACTGTGTGTTTAAATTTACAAAATCCGGTCAGCTTTTGTGGGTACATAAATAGTACCTACCTACCAAATAAAAAAAAAAAAGTAAACAATTTGATATTCTAAGAGCTGAAGCCGAAAGTAATTGTAAGCACAATAGTGATGAAGATAAATAATATGGACATTGCAAAGATGGTAATGTGGATGAAGTATTCTTTATTTCATAACCAAATATATAACAATACTTCAATCATCAATACACATCAAGCCAGCTCCATCATCAAAATCATAAGGCTTAACAATCTGCCTTGTTCCTCTTATGAACAAAATGCTGGCTCTTAAGTTCGTGCTAAGCATAGTCTCAAGGCATTTGATTGGTCAATTTTGACTTGAGACTGATCTAATGTTTGATCAATCGAAGAATACCACTCTCTTCCACCAAATTTACAAGATCAGATAGCTAGATAGTTCTAAAATGTACATGTTTGTATCAAAAACTTTTTAAAATTAAGTTATTAATGTTTCACTAATACCTACCTTCGTTTCATCAGTACAGTAGAAGTTTCTGAAATCATGTAAATTCTAGAATCTGTTTTATTTTAATTATTTACTTCTTTGTTCTTCTGAGAAAATAAATTTATTCAAAATTAAAGTTTTAGTTTACTTTCCATATGCAGAGCATGAACTATGTCAATAAGGGAATTTCAGTTACTTACCTATCATGAAAATTTTAGTTTGTTTATTTTATATATTTTCAATGAAAAATTTGTATTTATTTGTACACAATTTGTAGTTTGTATAGAATTGTAATGAAAATATAAAAGAAAAATTAAAACAAAAAAATTGAATGTTTTCTATTTACACATTGGTATTATTTCTGTAGCTTTTTAGCTCTCCATTTCAATAACATCAATAAATTTATTCTAGAAAGCTTTCGAGTGAGGAAGTAATAAAGTTTCTCACTCTTCATATATTTTCCACATTTCATGTATGTACAATTGTACACAAGCTTGGGAAAGAATTGAAAAACCAACTTAAGGAAAACGAGGAGAAAATTCTGAATTTTAGGTAAAAAGAAATTCTGGTTCCATAAACGCAATGCTTGAGTTTAAAACGCTCAAATGAATTGCACAGAATTCCTCGATGAACATCAACTCAAATTTGAACTCGTTATCCGTTGATAAAAATGTCACTGGGGGACTATGAAACTTTTCTTCTGAATATAAAATCGAGTTCAGAAGCCTGACCAATTTATGACCAAAAGTATTTCCAGAAAAAAAAAAATCTGGTGTGAACATCCCACGACTTTCTATTACATTTACGAAATACGTCCCGAGCCGCCTACATGGCGGCCGATTTTTGTAGAAAATTTTCTATCTCAAAATACTCCCCATGTAATAAGGGATCATTAAAAAGTGTCCAAAAATTGAACTTTTTTTTTTGAAAATTTTTTGAAGTTCAAAACCGACCGCCTACGGCGGCCAATTTTCGACCAAAAATTTTCTACCTTAAAATACTCCCCGTGTAATAAGGAATCATATAAAGTATGAAAAAAATTGATTTTTTTTTTTCGGTTCGAAGCAACATTGACTTTGGTTGATATCTGGATGAGTGACTGTCCGATTTTTACCAAATCGTTACAGTCGCGTCCTTGGACCATACCGGTATATCATACCAAATTTCATCGCTCTAGGACAAACTGTTCTTGAGATATTTTGTATACCTACCACCTTTTCCCATTTAAACCTGTGGTACACACGTACATACGTACGTACATACATACGTACAGACCATGGGCTAAAAATCACTTTTTTGACATCAGGGGATCCCAAAACGAATATTTCCACATTCTTGAGGTATTTTGTATACCTACCACCTTTTCCCATTTAAACCTGTGGTACACACGTACATACGTACGTACGTACATACGTACAGACCATGGGCTAAAAATCACTTTTTTGACATCAGGGGATCCCAAAACGGATATTTCCAACCATTTCTTTTGAACTTTTGGACCGATTGCAATACTTTCATTACTAGTATAGGTCGCTATACTGTAGTAATAGAAAGTAAAAATCAAAATAAACCTGGTTAGTTTGAATGGAACAGGTATGGGTAATAAAATCAACGAGTACCTACTTCTCTATAGACAATAAAAATCTGTATGCCAAACATTTCATTAAAATACCTCTTGAGAAGCACGCGTCTGGAGTAAAATATTTCTATTTAATTAATTTGTATTAATAAATAACTGGGATGAAGATTTTTGTTATTATTGTTTCATAAAAGGGGTTTTTTTTCCTCGATAGTAATAATTATTTATTATTGCTATGGTTCTCCTGTTTTTATTAGAACTGGGGGTACATAAATCATAATCGCGAAGATTGTTTCTCTTCCAACATAAATCTTTGCTTATAAAATAGGTATGTACTATAAAATAGACTACATATCATAAAATGGTGAATGTTGATGCTGATCTTTTTTTTTTCTGGCCATATTTACAAATAATGTAATTACCTAACAAGTGCAGTAATGTCTCTTTGAATGGACAAGGTGATTCAATGCTTCAGATGAATTTTCGCTCTCGGATGACAACTAATAGGTAAGGAGAATTGTAACACATCCACTACCTACTAAAAGTGAAATATTCACATCCTCTAACGAAATAACTCAATGAATTGAAACATGTACTGGGATAAAGCACAACTGGTAAAAAGAAATGTTACATATCCACTACTAAAAGTGAAATAGACACATCCACCAACAATTTTTTCTCCAACTGACCTGGCTTCTTCATTTTTTAAATAAATTTCGTTTTCTTCTAGATCTGTAAAAAAAAAAAACATCAAGTTTTGTTGATGTTTTAATAACCTTGAATGAGGAGCGGTAAGTTGTAAATTTTTCAGGAGAGTGTGATAATTTCTGTAAGTTCATACCTAGCTCCTTATGCAATAAAATCAAAGTCGAAATTTTGGCGCTCGCACATTAAGATTTACAACACACAGTTTTGTTTAAGAAATGACAAGACATTTCTATCAGCCTGTCTCGTTATGAGTCCAAGGCTCTTTAGAACTGATATGGAAAACAATAGAAAATGGTAATGGGGTTTCGCCGACATCGCCACAGAAGTGAAAAAATAATCCCATGGACTAGACCGCATAGGGACTAAGCGATAGCGGTAAATATTTACATCTACAAGTCTGGATAACTGTGAAACTTTTTCCCCTCTCGGTCAGATGGAGCTAAGTTGAAGGAAACAAATTTCTGGGCCTGGGGTTTCAGGATTATCAATTTCGTGAGAGACACCTTGTATACTTAATTACTTACTTATCATCCCTTTTAACGAGGCTAGTCTGTAACGCGAAAGTTTGTTAGGTGTGAAATCGCCTACAAGTCTGGATAACTGTGAACCTTTTTCCCCTCTCGCTCAGATGGAGCTAAGTTGAAGGAAACAAATTTCTGGGTCTGGGGTTTCAAGATTATCAATTTCGTAAGAGACACCTTGTATACTTAATTACTTACTTATCATCCCTTTTAACGAGGCTAGTCTGTAACGCGAAAGTTTGTTAGGTGTGAAATCGTTTGCAACATCATGGAATACCAACTTACTGTCAAGCCCCAGAATTTACATCATCAGTGAATCCACCAGTCTCATATATTCAACTCGTTTTTTTTTCCACAATCTACATAATCCCTCTGAACAGCTCACACTTCTTTTCTAACTCATTGCGGAAAATCATAAAACGGTTTGCAACCCCTTATCTCAAGCCTCCCACTCGTTTTTTCTCCACAATCCACATAATCCCTCTGAACAGCTCACACTTCTTTTCTAACTCATTGCGGAAAATCATAAAACGGTTTGCAACCCCTTATCTCAAGCCTCCTATAGTTATTCACCCCTGATTATGTTTTGTGTAGACGAGTATGCCTGTATGTACAATATGCAATAAAATCTCCCGAGTGAAAGGTATCAGGAAAAAAAAGCTCCACCATCCCATTTGACTTTTTATCTCTAGTGTTTACTTTTTTCAAAATTTTCCTCTCCCAATGTTTGGGCGCGTGGCTGCCTCCTTTGTTTTGCTCGCGGCGTTATGCCACTGTTACAGATCCTACCTTCCAGTTTATTTTTCTACTAAACTCATGCATAGCGCCTTTCTCCTCCCACTCACCGGCCTTTGTTTGGTTCAAATATAAATTAACTTTGTATTAAACAAAAGCCTAAAAAAACGAACTTGTGACATTCCGTTGTTTGCGTGGTTTTGTTTGTTTTAAAGATGAAATACTGCTGACTGCAATAAACTGCATACTGAATGGGGACTTGAAGAAACTGCCGGCTTTTAATTTCCAAATGATTGATTGGTTTTTATTTCACGCGTGTAAAATCAGCTGGTAAATCAAACATGTGGGGGAAGGGGGGAGGAAAACTCATTTAAGATATATAACCTTAGATTTACTATACGAGTAAGTAAACCAAGTATCTAATATGTAGAATCAGCAAGCAAGGTCGATGGTAAGATTAACATTTCCTATAGACCTAATGTTTCCCAACGCCATGGGAATCATGCTACAAAAACAGAAGGTGTTAGCTTTCGTAGCAAGTGTAACCTTAGATTTACTATACGAGTAAGTAAACCAAGTATCTGATATGTACAATCAGCAAGCAAGGTCGATGGTAAGATTAACATTTCCTATAGACCTAATGTTTCCCAACGCCATGGGAATCATGCTACAAAAACAGAGGGAAAGATTATTCCATACCTACTCACACTATTTAACTTTGAGTGTAAAGAAATTTCTGCTTACTAACTACGGGTATAACTATACCTTTCTAATAAGTACAAAGTACATACTCCTAGGAAACTTTGAAATTGTGTTGTCCAGAGTGTCCAGTTAATTCGAAAACTTTAATCTTTTAATTCTCTATTTCTGCCGTGATAAAATTAACATTTAAATTACCATTGTTCACGTGGTACATCTTTTACATCTTCCCTTAGTATTTTGTTCTATTTCTGACCACAGCACATTTTATGATAATTGCAATTAGTAACTATTACACTGGCTAATGTTGTTTTTATACATCTTTGTAGAAAAAAATTGCATTGAAACTGATTATTATATTCTAAAATACATACCGATTATGTTTGTTGTTGTTATTTGTTATCTGTAGGTAGAATCTTCTTTTATGTTTTAATTTCTATTGCCTCCTGCCTCCTCACACATAATGCTATCTAGCCAGGCATTGAAATATTATAAAGCAGACCCAAGTACTTGTTTCATGTAATAATCATTATAGGAATTATTATTAATAAAAATTAAATTAATAACGGTATTACTATAAGTATACTTATATGCAAGACATACGCCTAGTGTAGATGATCTATTCAGACCTCGAGAACAGGATGTTCTTCACGTCAAAGTTCAGATAATTACTTGAGAGTTTCTTAATCGTTTCATTTTAATTAATTAGAAGAGAAATAAATTTTCATTGACGGAAATATTGAGACAGTAAAATTGCAGATTAGTGCACTGGAGCACTGGACAGAGCACTTGGTATTAGAAAATAGAAACATCAGCTAATGTGTAACCAGGATTGTTAAAACCCAAAACCTTGGAATACCTCGGGAACATTCTAAATCCAACCTATTAAATTTGAAACTGCGTGCTATCTAATCCAAGATTTAGGGAAGTTGATATTTCTAACATGAGAAATGTTATCGTGCTAAAACATCCAGAACTTGGTAGTCTGGACACAGAGCACTCGGTATTAGAAAATAGAAACATCAGCTAATGTGTAACCAGGATTGTTACAACCCAAAACCTTGGAATACCTCGGGAAGATTCTAAATCCAACCTATTAAATTTGAAACTGCGTACTATCTAATCCAAGATTTAGGGAAGTTGATATTTCTAACATGAGAAATGTTATCGTGCTAAAACATCCAGAACTTGGTAGTCTGGACAGATTTAACTACTTGAGAATATTATTTAGGACTCATTCTTCTTGATTCTGATTGGATATTTTGATTGCTAACCGTAACAAATTCAGAATAGACTGATTATCATAATATCTTGAGCAGGATGAAATAATTTATTGCAAACTCAACCTTTATCATTCTATTGTGAGGTCAATTTTCAACGAGTATTAGATATTAGAGCTAGGTAGGTACTGAGGATACTAGAGTTTAAGAGTAAAAGCAACCTTAATAATTTAATGTAGGTACATATTTAAGTAAAATGTACTCCCCGCCAAAATGAATGACATTTATGAGTGCTGTAAGATGAACTGGTATCATGAGGGTCAAACATATTTGACTCCTTCACAAAACTACTAAAGTACAAAACATTAAACCTGACACTTAATACACGGCTCAATGAAATTGCCGCTCTTAGGTACTTCTATGTTTACCAGTAATAAATCATAACAAATATTTCACACATTATAACATATTTGAAATATTTTACAAAGTACTAATCGATACGGTCATCTAAAACAGTTTTTTCCTCTCTTTCTCTCTTGTGTCTAAAAACATCTCCAAAGGGAACTAACTTTTTTTTCAAACTAATTTTAAAAACCCTTTACAAAATAATATTTCTTGTAGTTTTGTTGCTTCTAAAACAAAGCTGTCTTTGAACTTACAAATGTCTAGCTGTTTATCATTTTTATTACAAAGGAAAATATATGTCCTCTTTCTAATGAACTGTCTGACGATGAAGATGAAGTCTTAAGAGATATGCTTGAGGGTTACGAGTAGAAGAAAGAGATAAATGTTGTCAGTGAGGAAAATGATAAGTTCACTGTACACAAGATACAAAACTTACAAACTTAAGGACAAAGGTTCAAATTAATTGTTCGTACTTCTCATTGATTAGGAGAAAGAAGAAAATTGGAGTCTTATTGAATGAGAGCTGTCCAGTAAAGCTGTGAAGACATTTTGAGTGATGACTTCCGGAAATGGAAATTTTATCCCAAGGAATATCAATTGTGTTCAGAATTTCTTGCCTCTTACTTTCTTGGTGAAGAAGGAGGAGGAGGAGAAGAAGAAGAAGAAGAAGAAGAAGGAGAAGAAGAAGAAGAAGAAGAAGAAGAAGAAGAAGAAGAAGAAGAAGAAGAAGAAGAAGAAGAAGAAGAAGAAGAAGCAAGAAGAAGAAGAAGAAGAAGAAGAAGAAGAAGAAGAAGAAGAAGAAGAAGAAGAAGAAGAAGAAGAAGAAGAAGAAGTACTGGTGTGAACACCACATGACTTTCCATTATACAGGTTCCCTATACACAATATAACAGAAAGTAATTCGAGAGACACCTTATCATTAGGCATACCTAACTTAAAGGTAATCTTTTCCTATCGAATAGACAGCTAACCCCAACGTAATGTTGGTAAGAAAGAAATCCAACGTGCTTGGAGGAGTGGTGTGAACATCACATGACTTTCCATTATACAGGTTCCCTATACACAATATAACAGAAAGTAATTCGAGAGACACCTTATCACTAGGCATACCTAACTTAAAGGTAATCTTTTCCTATCGAATAGACAGCTAACCCCAACGTAATGTTGGTAAGAAAGAAATCCAACGTGCTTTATACTTACCTATCCAGATTAAATATTTTTTAAGGAGTGCATAGAAATAATAATAATTTACCTATAGCGCTCAGGATACGACAGAAAATAAATCAAGAACCCTAGAATAAATACAAGAATCTTTCAGAAATGCCTCAGATGATTGTGAGTTAGAAAATATTGTGGTGTTGGCTCCATGTGGAAGATTCAATTCCGGTGTGTTTCGAACATCAAAATTTGTTAGAATCTCCTATAGTGCTCAGGATACGACAGAAAATAAATCAAGAACCCTAGAATAAATAGGTACAAGAATCTTTCAGAAATGCCTCAGATGATTGTGAGTTAGAAAATATTGTGATGTTGGCTCCATGTGGAAGATTCAATTCCGGTGTGTTTCGAACATCAAAATTTGTTAGAACCTACGATTATTGCATAGATTCGGAAAACCAACCACATAGGTAAAATAAATAGTAAGCAGTTCCCAAGATGAACTCTTAAAACCCAAATATGGCTACAAAGCACATAATCAGTCGATCTTGTTTTTTGCTTCACCGGTAACATTTGAATGATTAACCGCCAAAACCCCTGCATTGAAAAAAGTCACCAATGGTCGATTCAAAAGGTAACAAAGAGTAAAAAAAAAAAAAAAAAAAAAAAAAAAAAAAAAAAAAAAAAAAAAAAAATATGAAAATAAATTCAAAAAAGGATACAGGATTATAGTGTGGTCAAAGTTAAAGGAAGTGTTCTGGTCAATTGAATCCTCATGGATATTTGTATTTTCATGTTAGCGCACAAAACACAATAAAATCCTCTTCATTTCGAACAATTATTTCTCAACTGTATCAAATGCCTTCGGATATCCCTTTCTCCCATACAAAATTGTGTGGAGGGGAGACTTTCGAAAGAAAATTTTTCCGATTCCCATGTTATCATTCTAATTTGTTGAGAAGTGGTCTAACGACGTTTCCTCATCATGTTTCAAAGCTCGTTTTCTTATGGATTGGAAAATTCAATACTTGGTCATTGTTGGCTAAAATTAAAACCGTTGGTTAATACTATTTTAGATTTGTGATATTTTTTGGAAGTATAGGATACGGGTACAAAGAAGGAACATGATTATCTGAAAGACAAGAAGTTGGTGAATGGTAAGTATTGGGCAAACTAGAATGAAGTAAATACTCGTAGGTATGTATAAGCATCACTTCCATATTGAATTGAACATTATAAATTTTGAATTTTGACAGTGAATTTGTCTTGCTAAAAAGAGTATGCAATTCCCTAGGCCATTTGAAAAGCATGGAAATTATCAAGCTATTGTATATGCTCTAGATATATTTCGTAATATAATATATATTTTTTATATCAGCCCTTAAATTTGACTGTAGAGTACATGAACATGAGTGTTCAAAAGAGAAAGGGACTTTTACCAAAGTAAATATTAAAGTTTCCGATGACATGAGAAATTATGAATGAAGTGAAAAAGTTTGTTCAAAACTTCCTTGAGGGCTTCAGGGAATAATTCTCTCTCCATAATGAGAAATGAGTGAGATATAATTGTTGAATGTAAAAAAGAAAAAGGGTTTGAAATGTTTATGGTGTTATAATTTACTTGTGCATTTGAATATTGTGTAGCCATGTGATGGATTGTATGCAATATTTACTGGTGACAGGAAAAGGAAATCTGAGGGACAACTTGGTCCCAGTAGGATTTCATATTCCAAATCAATAAATTTCATTCATATGTTCAAGTATGAAAGGATCCTTTCTTTATTCAGTGCCAAATTAGAGGTAGAAGCAAAATATCTCGGAACCATTTCATTTTACTGGATAAAGTCATTATCACGCAATGTGCATCAGATAAATACTAAAGAGCACTCACTAATAAATACAAGCTCAGGCCTCAGTGCAGACTCCGGGGTTAGCAAAGGTCGTGCTTTCCTCTGAAATCAACTTTGCTCACACAACCCTTGTCTCTCACTATAATTGATTCTTAGAACTAAAAATATCTAGACACCAAAAATGACCAAGATTTATCACTCCTAGTGAGAGGCTGGTGTCATAAGGTAAGGGCAGGTAAAATCTGAAACCTGGAATCTATTAGTGCGTTCTACGTACCATATTTGCCTAAAAACAATGTCTATCCGAATGATGAGTGTATCTTTTTTTTTATATTTATAGGGAGGGTTAATTATTATTTGAAAGATTAACTTTAAGGAACAAGCATGGTTCTGTGTGACCCAAGGCCCAAGGGTAGCCCAGTAGGGGGTTCACAACCAGCTGGAGATTTTTTTCTCATTTTTAAGGATTACCTTATTTTTATATTATCTTGCGCGTTCACAGTTGATATTATTTGTATAAATCTGAATATACACACTTCATTTTATACCAATTTCAGAAACATAATACACAACACTTCTTATTTTATTCTCTTCAGTTTGGAACAGGTATAGGGACCGAAATTTACTAAAAATAGGATACAATGTTTTCAACTTGTGTTCTATAAAATGTTCATTCTTCGTATACAACTAACTCTACATATTAAGTTTTTGATGTTTCCCACACCGCTTTTCAACTCTAAAAAGAGATCAAAATTGAATTGATACCAGTCACTCCTCACCACTACGGATATTTTTTGATATTCGAAAATAGACAGTACATAGGTAAAATTAAAAATTGAGTTATAGAATATTGAGTCATTAGTTGGATCTCATAATTTATTGGTGATAAATTCTAGTGGTTGTACAAGTATCATCTACTAGTTACTTTATTGGGACCTTTACCACTACCACTTTTAAAACCGGATTTTTTAATTGGATAGTCTAAGTTTACTAATACTGAAAGGGATATTTTGGGTGTCAGCATGGTGACTCTTAAGAGTTCCAATAAAGAGCCTCAAAATTATATTTTTTAAAATAACATCTCGATTTACGTATTTCCTATAATTATGTAGGAAGTTAAATGTACCGAGTCCTAGGTACTTGGTACAATACAATCGATTTATTGAATTCAAATAATGGTTTTATTTGTTTTACACCACTTACAATTTTTTATGTAGGCTGAGCTGAATTAACATAAACTGACATGGCGATGGTACACTAAATTGTAGAAAAAAAACTACAACAAGATCCAATGTTGAAACTACAAAGAACAAAACTCTAGTACCTCACACTATCTCTTTGAATGAAACTTGGAACTTGTAAGATCACTTTTAAAATGTCCCGTATAGCACAAATCAATGTTAGAGTATAAAAAAGGGTGCCAAAGAGTTTTGTAACTTTCTGGGGGGCCCTGTCTGACATAAGGTATCCCCCACACCGAGTGTATACGTTATAGTTTATATCTAAATTATTCGTTACTTTGCATACTTACACCCACAACACCTTGAGAACATAAAAATCTATGACAAATTTGTGTTTTAAACTTCTTAACATTGTCATTAATTTTATTAAATGCTGAGGTATTTTGGTGCTAATACAAGCAATAAATTTTTGCCTGTACATACCTACTAAATCTCTTTATCGTAGGGAAAAACTTTTTCGCCAAGTCTTGGAGTTTGCTCTTGTCTTGTTCGCACCATAATGCGAAGATAAAATTTTCATTCTCTAAAAATCTCTTCAGATGTTCTCCTCGCAAGGCTAATCCACAGATTTACCATCAGTATCCAGTATCTCCCTGAAGATAAACAATATAAACATCTGAAAATGACAGTAAATATAATAATCGCTTGGTTACCAGCAAGACCACTATACACGTAGGTACATATATAAAACTGTAGGTACCTACTTTAATTGATCTAAAATGTAATAAAGAAGAAAAGGAGCAGAACATGATTCCATTGGGTGTCAGCAGTATCTATACATCTAACCTGACCTACCGCAAGGCTATCGAATATGTCCTAGGTATTGAATTCTTCACAACATACGAGAGAATAATAATTAAAATAAAATTATATAGGTATAAAAAGTATACGTAAAAAAAGAATAAAAAAAAATGCAAATCAGTGGCACGTGGTGATATTGTATACCATAACGCCGGGTTCTATCCATTCACATGGAAATGAGAATTTCTAAGCCATTTTTTTTCTCTCTCAGTTCATCTTCTTTGAGTTTTTCTACTTCTTGAAGGTAATTTATTATAATTTTATTGACCCTCTCATTTTATTCCTTATTTTTACATGAACACACTTGCAAACACATTACAATAAGAGGAAAATGATTTTTATAATATGTTTTGCATCAATTCAAATTCCTAATATTTCACCTTAATACGAGTATGTTGACAAATACTCTTGATTTATGCAAATATTTGGTAAGGAAAGTAATGAAAAGTATACAACAGGTGTATCTGCTAACAATACCTATTGAAGGTATGCTGCTGTTTTTGACAAATTTGTCACGAAACATTAAGTAGGTTGATAGTTGATAGGTAACCTATACATACAGGTAGCACTGCCTGGTGATATAGAGGTAGCACTGCCTGGTGATAGAAATACGACCATGGCGGGAGTTTTATAAAAAGAATAAATGAAAGAAAAAGCTATAGCTTATAGCTTGTAAAATGTAGCTCCTTTACAGTAACTACTTCGAGGTAGCACTACCTGGTGATATAGAGGTAGCACTGCCTGGTGATATAGAGGTAACACTACCTGGTGATATAGAGGTAGCACTACCTGGTGATATAGAGGTAGCACTGCCTGGTGATAGAAATACGACCATGATGGCGGGAGTTTTATAAAAAGAATAAATGAAAGAAAAAGCTATAGCTTATAGCTTGTAAAATGTAGCTCCTTTACAGTAACTACTTCACACAAAAGTTACATGCATATTTTTTACACATGGAAATTTCCAACTTTTTCATGTTATGAAAAAATACTGTTTTCCGACAAAATAGCGTGCTACTTAAGTATCTCCGCGATTACGAGAAGAATGCAAGTTTGAATACAGTGTTAGCCCGTACAATATAATTATCAATGTACTAATTTCCAACAATTAGAAGAGAAAACATACTATAAAAGCTAAAAATTGTGAGGAAATGTACTAAATATTGAGCTGGCTGAAAAATGGCTGGGAAGAGTTTCTGAAATGCGGGGAAAATAATGCTGGCATCTTCAATTCTAGTGCTCTTTATACAGGGTGGTCCAGAGTTACCTGACGGTTTTTAAAATGATGCTACACGTTCAATTTTTAAGATAAAAAAGTGATATTTATTTTAAATGAAAGAAAACAAAATGAGGTTTACTTTTTTGGGGATTTTGTTTGTGATGGTGATCAGGTGTGGCAGACAACGCTATCCGAAAAATTGCCCTCATTTTGAAAACATTCAATCTGTGTGCAAAATCAACATACTGTCTTTAGGCTTTCCTGGGCTATAGCACGAATTTCGCGATAAGAAGCACCCGTTAACTCATCCAAGAGGAGTCCTTGTCTTATACATATACACCTTGTTTTAAACGTATTTCCATGACAAAAAGTCGCATGAGCTAAGATGGGGTGAGGAGGGAGGAAAATCAAAATGGGTGCAAAACTTCCTCTGAGCATTAGTCAAAAATTCACTACTTTTAAGAAATGCCACCACAGCGAGAGCTCGATGTTGTGGGGTCCACGACTACATTGTAACAAAAGCTCATTTATTTTAGTTCTGAACTTAGTGATATTAATTCCAACAAGCTACGACAAGTTATAACAAAGTAATGGGCAAATCAAAACCGTCAGGTAACTCTGGACCACCCTGTACATCACCTAACATTAAAACTGTAAGAACGAAAGGAAAAAGATATAAAGAGAATAGTCTGGGACAGAAGAGGTTGTTGAATCGGATATGACGTCGATTATTATGATCAAAACAAAGGCATACAAATTGGCATCCATCATATAATAGTCAATATAATAATGGCAAACATAGGTACCTAACACATGCTACATATAGCACTTTGCTTTGCCGTACAATACTGCATTTATGAATAAAATTAGTCGTAAGAGAGTATCATAATAAGATTAGGTATGTGAATACACTTTAAGAATCGGTTTGAATTTGAAAATGTTCAAACAATACAAAGATCTGCCTCTTATCAACTCTTTTTTCAACGTGTGAAATGTTGAAATCTGTTCCTTTTGGTAAGAATGATAAAATACTGGTATGTTGTTTAGAACAGACTGGTTATTAAATTCATAACTGATTAGAAATATTCTTACAATATAGGAAAAAATAGATTTCTAGCCAAAATCTTTAAAGATTGGTTTGACTTTCCAAATTCTCATAGGAAACTTTTTCCTCTTTTCAAAGAAATGTCAGGTGGTAAGTACAAAACATATGTGGGCAATATACTTATCCAGTTCAAACATTATTCAAAAATAAAATGGACAAGAATTTCAACGTGTGTATTAATAATGTTAATCTTTACAGATGCAACTCAGGCAATAGGCAATGGTAGGTAGCCCATGCATTTTCATGTCTTCCATAGCAGTTGCTCTTATAATGTGATGCTTGGAGAGAGGAAAAAAAACATTCTTGCATTTTACCTAGACACACTCTGGAATCAATTAATAAATTCCAGGAACTTTTATATCACAAGTGAACAGAGCGAAAAAAAATTCACAACTGCTGTTTTTATTGCAAGGTAATCTTAGAATCAATACGACAAAGATTTTAATAGAAATGTTGAAAAGTTTATCTTATTTCTAGTAATAATGTCGTACAGGATAGGCAATGGTATCTGTATGTGTGTTGGCTAGTGGAATGCCATACATTCAGTAATCAGAATACTGTAAGAGCTGCAGAGAGAATGGACTTGATACATTCTAACAAAGGTAGATTTACACTTGTACCAGTTGTCTGCATTGCAAGCCTCTTGCAAGATTCAGTTCTTTCAGCTGGCACTTGGTCTGTAAACTATTAAGAGTAAATACCTACTTACACAAAATTAAAAGGTATCGAGCAATTAACATGACTGCACGTACTCATTGAAAAACTTACCTACTTGGTTATTCAATAAGTATATGTATAATAAATAAATAATCAATAAGTATATGTATATTAAATAAATAATCAATAAGTAATATGGTCCAGTTGAGCATTACATTCAGCATTGTGACCAAGCCGATTATTAAGATACTCGTACTATGCGTAACGTGAGTAAATATGTAAATTCATATAAATATATAAACATGAAAAGGAATGTAATTTTTAGTCCCAAACAATAATGTATAAAATTCATTTTAAAAGCTGGAAGATCCTATCTAGGCTATCTCCAATGCAATTTCACATTATCCGCTTTTTGTTGTCAGAAGAATAGGAAATGAAAAACTGCATCTTATAACAGGTATAGAACATCATCGGGTTATCTCTGAGAAATTTCAACAAGGGTCTGAAATGGACGGTAAGAAATTTTCTAAAGAAAAGGGGTACACATAGGGATTTCACTATTATTATGATTTCAAACACTTGTAAACATTGGAAAACCTGATTTTTTCAATAGATTATGCAAGTTCAGTGCTCATCATTCTCATGAAATGGAAATGTGTCCCTTTCTCTTTGTAAGCGAACATTAAAGTTCCATTATCGGAGAAAGCATTAAATTTGAAATCAATGAGGTACATACTAGAGAAACTCGTTTTTTCTTACAAAGAATGGTCATTTTAGAAGGCCGGGAACAATAATAATATTTCGTGACAATTTCTCAGGCAATCATCTGCTGATCAGTGAAGATCATTTTCCAACTCAGTTACTAGTAGGCGCTTTCCAGGAATTGGTATGCGTATGTGTGTTGTTGTTACAGGAATTGCAGACGGGTTCGAATTCCTTCACCTCATACTACGGGTATGCAATAGCAATAGAATGGAGGTACATACTAGAGAAACTCGTTTTTTCTTATAAAGAATGGTCATTTTAGAAGCCCGGGAACAATAATAATATTTCGTGACAATTTCTCAGGCAATCATCTGTTGATCAGTCAGGATCATTTTCCAACTCAGTTACTAGTAGGCGCTTTCCAGGAATTGGTATATGCGTATGTGTGTTGTTGTTACAGGAATTGCAGACGGGTTCGAATTCCTTCACCTCATACTACGGGTATGCAATAGCAATAGAATGAGAAATTCACAATTCTGGTCATTTTGAAAATTTCCTAAATGACAGACGTGTATAGATATTATTATGTTTGAGAAATGCATCAAGCACGTTCTGTGAAATATTTCCTATGAAGGTGAATTCTGAATCAATATGACGGGCACTCCTTATTCCTTGTTGTATATTATAGTCTTCTTCTTTTTCTTCAATATCATTGTGAATAAATTCATCTGCCCATTTTGTTTCACCGTGCACAGTACATCTTCATGAAAATATGGGACGTGCTTATGTCATATTTTGTGTCTTTCACAGGGTAAAGACAATATACAGGGTTTACTCTTTCAATATGCAAATTCTTCTTCTTTATTCCCCAGTGACTAGGTATGTATCAACGGTTATAATTTCTTAGTCTTAGAGATTGGGAGGGACTATTTGCCCAAATTCAAGTAGGGATGTAGTTATGTGCCCATCTCCCTATCACGAGAAGAATAAATAAATAAATAAATAAGGTTACAAATATTGAACTCATTTTCATACCGATGCCGATGTTTGTCGAAAATTTCCCATTTCTCTTCTGAGATGATTTCTTGAGTTAACAGGTAGGTGAAATTTTAGGTATCTCGAAATGTTGTCATAACGATCAGCAAAAGACCATTGTCGTAATTTCAGTTCTTTTTTTTATAAACCTCATAAATATTAGGCGTACTTTGTACATGACAATTAGTCCATTAAGTTTATTAAGTGAAGAATACCTCCACACACTCTCTGGCTGTAGAAATTGAGGTGTTGTTTTTGAATTGTTCTTCAGTTCAAAGAATATAATAAATGCACGTCGGCACCGTATACTGACGTGGTTTGGTCTCATAAATAGAGGTACTTAGAGGTAGATATCTCTTGGGTAGTGTACTAGGCTCCAAGTCTACTGACTGTCTGAGCTTGTGGACTTGATGTGCTCCAGTTGTTCAGAATTATTATTATACTGGGCGGAATTTTTCTTTTAGATTTAGATTGTCAAGTTCAAATGTTGTTATTGTGGAACTATCGTCTATAAAAAATGTCGAAAAGTGGTAAAAACTAATTCCAAACAGGGCATAAAATGTTAAAGAAACAAAGAATTGCATAAAGAAAAAATTAGACGGTTGGGAAAAGAAATAAAAAGATGCAATAAGAAAATTGACCAGTCAGCATTTTTCTAGAAGATTCTCTTGTTGACTTGCACGTTGGAGGATATAAGGTAACATCGGAAACTATGTTTTAGCTTATATTGACGAGACTGATCCCGCTAACCCCACTGGTATAAAGGGAATATGCAAAATAAAATTCAAATAGGTATTTTGTTTTTATTACACCTTATTGTTGGGGAGGCTTTTTAGATGAATTGCATATTTCTAGAAAATTGCTCACTGGGGAATTGTGTCTCTTCTTGTAATTTTATCTTTTTTTTTCTTTCCCCTCTCTTCTCCTCTAATGCAATTCTGCATGATCGTTCTTAATTAAATATTTTTGGGCACCTTATTTCCAACTGAATTTTTAAAATTATAATGTTACCAGTATTTGTTCTTCAACACAGGTCTATTTTATTGCTCTTAAATTTTTCTGGGATCAATATTCAAACAAGATTTGTTGTTTTAAGGTCTGAGGTCTTCAGCAATGATATCTAAATTTAGAAGATAGCTTGTGCAATACCTACGAGGAGGAAATATTCTACTAATGAACATCAAGCACTAAGTAATCACTAGTGTCAGTGATAGCAAACGTATACACTCTACCTATTCATACTCCTGGGTTTGTTCATAGCATGTACGCGTATTTATATTGTTGGGTTCATTTAGGTGATAGCAAACGTATACACTCTACCTATTCATACTCCTGGGTTTGTTCATAGCATGTACGCGTATTTATATTGTTGGGTTCATTTAGGCAGTTTTCCGGTTAATTTTCAACCGATATGGCGACGGATACGGATTGAATACAAATGAGGGTGAAAATTATAGAGGGTCTACTCAAACTCAACTGCCATTGTATCTTTAGCGGTAGCTGTAATATTTATATTTAGAGGAAAACAACAGTGCATTCAGTAAAAACAACAACAGAAAATTCACCATTCAAGTTAAACCTGTGCTCAACGATGAATGAAGATATTTCTGTCTGATAGACTCGACAATCCACAGCCCTAGCATAGAGTTTGAGGTTTACAGGAAGGAAGGGCTCAAGTACTATGCTTCGTCACGGCCAAGCTTACACTGCTTATGACAAACCATAAATAAATTTATAACTTATGAACGTTAAGGGGTATTTTTTAAATGTGGACTTGAAAACACATCCCTACTGTATTAATTTATTGTCCTCATTTCTCCCACATATCATATCGAAGGCTTTTGTCTAACCACCCGTCACCCCTTGTGTTTTTTATCCGTGTCGAAATTAATGCAAAAAGTTTGAAAATCTATAAGGAAATAGGGAACAAGCTTCAAGAACATTCCCAGATATTTTAAGGCAATACGAGTACACATGCACTGGGAATCGCAGCTTTCCTCTACATGGAATGGAGATCTGTCTTATTCTTTGATATTCCCAGGATTTCACTTTGGTCGTAAGGTAGCTAGGTCGTAAGCTACATACTTACCTACATAAGTGAATTTGTTTAAAATTTATATGCACCCCTAAAATTACCTATCTCGGTTGTTGACGATACATTTAGAGTTGCATTCATCGAATAAGAAGAACATGGCGAAAACAAATGAAGAAGTTTGAAAAATGATAATAAATTGGTACCTAATTGGAAATACAGGATTATTTTCAACGTAAAAAAATGAGGAAGTTATAATAATAATAATAATAATAATAATAGGTCTGTATATTTCATAAGAGTCTTATGGGAAATTATAACACGGAATTTTCATACAGAAAAGGTTTGGGGGAGAAAGTTGAACAGTGTCAAGAGAGCTTTAAAATCATTTTCATTTATATCTCCTACCTATAGACTTTGAAAATACCTACCCCACCTTCATTATGATTTTTGCCATTTAAAACTTTTGAGCCCTTCTCTGGGTTTTCTCGGGAAGACGAGAGTTTTAAAAATATGTATAAAAAAAGATGTGTCCATCTTTCCATTGACATAATACACGATTACTTTTCTTAAAATTTACCTATATTTATTAAATTTTCCAATTTGGTTCACGGATATGAGTATTTTTGTTTTTCCTCACAATCTCTTCTCTCAGTTTTCCATTTTCAAAAATTACCAGTGCCAATGGTTAGAAATTCATACAAGAAAATCAGATTCTACTTACTTACAGACTTACAGACTTACTTACAGACTACTTACTTACTACAGCAAAAAGCAAAAAACTACTTAATTATTTAACACATCAGTGATAATATGTCTGATCCATCGATGTTCTAGTTTCTGGCAGGTGCTTGTTGTATTTTGTCTTTGCTACTCATGTAAATGCATTGCATCATCCGTTTAATGCTGATTAGCTAGCGATCTAGGGATGTAGGTAATTTTAGGAGTATCCTGTCCCTGTCCAGGTCCACACCAAAGTCCTAAACTAAGCTAAACATTCCCTCAATTGAACATTTTTTTATAATCGAAGACTCAGGAACTTTTTGAAGCTCCATATC
The DNA here is from genome assembly GCF_000475195.1 of Diaphorina citri. Taxonomy (NCBI): domain Eukaryota; kingdom Metazoa; phylum Arthropoda; class Insecta; order Hemiptera; family Psyllidae; genus Diaphorina; species Diaphorina citri. The sequence continues at coordinate 24,854 of NW_007378120.1, forward strand.
AACAGTGCGGGAAATGGTAACTGTATCTACCTCTCTTAGGTGACTACTTTTTGTTTCTAGCAAAAAACAAAATTCTTTCCCTATTACATTTTTTACAAGTATCTAGGAAATTTGTGCTTTGAAAATTTTGAATTTTCACCTTTGCTGTCTGATTTCGTGTTCACCTTGCAGAATGATGTCGAATCCGAATATGTAACAGTGAATTGTGATCAGAGTAATTTATTTGTGAACTAAATTGACTTCGAATATAATTTATTATGAAAGATTTTGTATTTTCAACTTTTCTTTTCTTCTAAATCGTCGCTATTTCAAACGTACAGCATTATTGTTGTCGGCTTGGATTACAAAAGTTTGTTGTCAGCCGAGACAAGGGTATTCTGAAGGTGTTTAAACTTCCTTTGAGTTTGAGCATTAACATTTCCTATTCGTAAATATTATCTTCAAAAACATCATTATTGACGAAACTTGTCCAATAACTTATGTACCTATATTATTCTCCTTTGCGATAAAAATCAAACGAAAGAGTTCTGAGTGAGCGTCGCTTTGGAGTTTTTCTAATGTAGAAAAAAAAAAGAGTACAAAAACGGATAATATTTTACTCAAAATATATATAATACCACGTTTTGTCTATTTTACTGAAGAATTATCGATTTGAATTCTTGTTTTATCTTCCGCATGTCGTTCTGAAGGGTTACGTGACTTGGGTACAAATGTGCAATATATTGTTGAGGGACTTGGCTATGATATCATACCTGTCTTATCCCTCTAACAGCAAATGAAATCTTTCTCCTTCTCAATCTTCTCCTTCTTCTCCGTCTAATATTTGAGTTTTTTCCCTTCTTGCCTTCAGCTCGTTTTAAAATATACATTTTCCAACATTCGGAAATGTAAGATGTTCTTCAGGGGGAGAAGTAAAATCTGTAATACGGGCTTTGCGTGATGGTTTAAATGCGCTTCTGTGAGATGCTGAATCCAGGAACATTATAGAATTTATACGCTGGCTGCGCTGGCTGGGTGTTACTTTTGTCTGATTTTATTTAGGTCTTTTATTTCTAATTGACTAATCTACCAAGATATCTTAATATTATTATTTACTTGCAATAAAATTATTACAAACAAATAAAACCAAAACAATATTTGCTATGGCTGCGCTGGCTGGGTGTTACTTTGCCAATAACTTTTGTCTGATTTTATTTAGGTCTTTTATTTCTATTGACTAATCTACCAAGATATCTTAATATTATTATTTACTTGCAATAAAATTATTACAAACAAATAAAACCAAAACAATATTTGCTAAAACACCCCTAGACAATGCAAGAATAAAATTATAAATGATAACCGATCCCCAGACATGTCTTCATTAGATGAGTAAACTAGGACCTTAACAACTACTCTCAGTATAATTTCTAATGCCTAATACCTTATTTCTACTATTTATATTCTTATCGACTTTGTATGCGACATGAGTTTTAACTACTCTCAGTATAATTTCTAATGCCTAATACCTTATTTCTACTATTTATATTCTTATCGACTTTGTATGCGACATGAGTTTTCAATATTGATTTCGCAAAGTAAAGCTAGGAAAGAGGAATTATAATATTAAAGTTTACAGACAAAGTAACACAAGATGATAATTACATGTTCCAATTTTAATCTGAGCTAGGCAACATGTTCACACAACATACATTATCTTATTACCTTTTAGAACATTTTGCTAATTATGATGCATTTTAAAACTAAGTATAAGAACCTGTTTCTAAAAAAAGTCTGTTTTTTGACCTCTTTTGAAAGTGGTAACCCTTGGATGCAGAGTCCTTGATGATTTGTACTGAGAAGCTGAGAGCTTCCTTTTTTTTTTTATCATACAAATCCATAACTAGATATTATTTCTTCTTTCAACATGATTTATAATAATACGCATGTCCTTCAGTCATGCACATCATTTACCTTTGACTAGTAAATCCAGAATTAGAATTAATATTTTATTAGCCCTGACCATTAGATAAGGCGCCTCTAATATTCTGACAGTCCAAGAGGTAAAACCTTTTCCATCTCATGCCAATCTGATGCTTGGAAAATTCCTAAGCAAAGGAGAAGTTTAGTTCCGAGTTTGGGCTCAAGTGAACTCCTCCCAAGGGCTAATGTTAACTAGCTGGTTCAAACTTTTCAATGCACAAATAAATCAAAATCAAAAAGAAAAAGGAAAAGCTAATGTTATGATAATTATATTTAAATTGAATGAGTTGAAAAGACTACCGACGCGAAGTTGGATTTATCATACCTAATTCTAATCCACTGATAGCAATTAGCAATTATCGGGATCAAAAATATCGAAACATAAATAAATCGCAAGAAACTAACTATCAAAAGAATTGAATAACATGCGACAGCTTTTTTTGATTGATTTACAGAATATTATTTTATCGAAGCAGTGGGAACATCCAGTGCAATTACAATTATTACCTGTAGTTACTCTAAATCCAAACCTAATTCTAATCCACTGATAGCAATTAGCAATTATCGGGATCAAAAATATCGAAACATAAATAAATTGCAAGAAACTAACTACCTATCAAACGAATTGAATAACATTCGACAGCTTTTTTGATTGATTTACAGAATATTATTTTATCGAAGCAGTGGGAACATCCAGTGCAATTACAATTATTACCTGTAGTTACTCTAAATTTGACCTTTTTCAAAAAAAAAAAAAAAAAAAAGTTACTCTAAATTTGACCTTTTGCAAAAAAAAAAAAAAAAAAAAAAAAAAAAAAAAATGGTAGGTAATCCAAAAGCTCTTAAATGTGTACTTCTGACAGAAATGAACATGTTTCATAATTATCCTCTAAAGTCTCTAAGAGCATGTTCTCATTTAATTCAGTCAAAATCATCGTACCCACTATCCACGTGCCTTGGTGAATAATTATTCAAAATAGATCTACCAAAATTATCATATCAATAACTGTGTTGATACACATGTAAATTATTGTTTAATAGTTTGTCTTCATTCAATTAAGAAATTAGAATAATATTTGAAAAGCCACAGAGTAGTGTAATTGATATCTTGTTTTTAAAAAAAAAAAAAAAAAAAATCTTCCTACCGATGTCCCATGGTCATAAGAGTGCCTACATTACGTAACATTAGTGATAGTACTTGTTGCCAAGTTTCGTTTCTTTTAGAATTCCGTCGAAATGGAAACTGAACAAGTTGACTTAAAACCAGCTTTTTTAGAATTTACAGTTTCAACACTGGAAGATCTGGTCTTACTTGGTATAGTTAACTAGTAAACCAATCTAGCCGTGGCGTGGATCTAGCTAAGAGTTCATATTTTTAGTGGATGTGACAAAAATGCCAAACTTCCTAAATTGGGTGTGCTAATGTACCAACGAAACTAAATATTCTACTCTGAGATCAGTGGGAAGGAACAGAGAAGTAAGCCCTTTTTGGTGGATGTGCCAAGTACACCAAACTTACCTACCTACAGAATGAGAGCGGAGAGAGAAAACTTAATATTTTTTAATGGAGTGTCAAAAATAGCAAATTTTCAAACACAGGATCAGATGAAAGTAAGAGAACAAATATTTTTGGTGGATGTGCAAATTTTCCAATGTAAGTAAACTCTTTTTCTATAATACCATGCTGCAAATGAAATATGACCGCCGATGTCATCTTAGAGAGAACAGAGGAAAGGAAAATAGTTTATTAATGTGGATATTGACAATCATGGTTGACTTTCCGATCTTGGCCACACGTCACCACACGAAGCTCAGGTCGTATAGCCATCGCCGCGCCACAATGAAAACTATGAAGAGACTAGTGAATTAATTTGGGCTTCCTGCGAGGTGCGTCCAAGATGAGTTAGTTGTTCTAGTAGGTATTGGTTTATAATGACGGAACCTCCAGTAGTATCATCTATGTTCTATGCTGTTCTGAATAAGACAGAACGGTTTTCCTCAATGATGACAACTAGCATCTCCCCATGTTCGAGTCTACCTATGTCTATTCCAAGTCCAAGTTCTATAGGTGGCATCTCTGGCAAAGATGCGATTACTGATGGAATCGGTTATGAATGTATTCCACAAGGGCAACTAGAACAAATAACATTTTCTATATCCGTATGATTTATCTCATTTGATTTCTAAAACACGTGGTGGCTGTGGCTCTAGGTAGGCATATTAAATTAATCAATGTTTGGATGGCAATTATAAATTATCTTAATGACATTTAAACATAAACGTGTAACTATATGAGGGAATGTTGCATGTTGAAATTGTTGAATTTAATGCAAAAATGTAGACAAGAACGTAAAGACGTTGTTAAATAATAAATATAGAAATGATAAAATGTTCGTTTTCTCCGTAGAAAACTCATTAGATAAGAGACGTCTATCTTGAACATTTTGACGTGTAACTATATGAGGGAATGTTGCATGTTGAAATTGTTGAATTTAATGCAAAAATGTAGACAAGAACGTAAAGACCTTGTTAAATAATAAATATAGAAATGATAAAATGTTCGTTTTCTCCGTAGAAAACTCATTAGATAAGAGACGTCTATCTTGAACATTTTCTAGAAAACCGTTCTAATAATTGAGAAGTCCCTTAACAGAGTTGCTTCATCCAGCTCTTAACGAACTTTCAAATCAAGTTTAAGCCTTTATCTCCTTAGTGTAACATATTATACCCTAGGCCCTAGGGTAAAAGGACTGAGGGTAGTGTGTGAAGCTAATTTAAATAAAAGTGCAAAAAATAACGAATTCAATAAGATTGCCAAATAAAAAAATCACGTTTTCTTTCATAGACCTTAAGACGCGGTGTAATATCCTTTAACGATTTTTTTTTTTACGATTCTATCTAGTGTACTGATATTAACGGTCAAATATTCAAATGAAAGAAGACGAAAAAAAAAGAGAGTTGCATTCATCGAATAAGAAGAACTTGGCGAAAACAAATGAAGAAGTTTGAAAAATGATAATAAATTGGTACCTAATTGGAAATACAGGATTATTTTCAACGTAAAAAAATGAATATGAGTAACACTTACGTTCTAGCTCTTCGTCTTCGGCGAAAGGATCCTCTTCTTCAGTGACAGTGGGATTGGCTTTGTTGATATTTCCCTCGCAGTTAGCGCAGAGCTTCGAACAGAAGAGACCGACGCGCCGGCACCCGCAGTTCTGATGAATGGAATGTCCAAGCATTCCTAGTTTCAGTAAATTAGATGTATTATTATTATTATTATTATTAACACGCCTAGCAGTCAGTTTGATATATCAGCATGTTTTGCAATAATAACACCCAAGTGTTAGGAGGTTTCCCTCAAAGTTGAGAGTTTCCCTCCCTCTTATTATTGTGAGAGGGTGGATGGAGGTTTGTTTCCATATTACTTCACTTAGTGTTGCTTGACCACAGTACAATACTATAAATTAAATGGACACATCTTCTCCCTTTGCATCTGTTGATTTCGACCTTATATTTGTAAACATTGTTGCGGTATTTGTGGTCAACACCATGTCTTATTAGTAGGTTTTTATTTGATGTTTCTATTTTACTTTCCAGGGGTATTCTAGCGGGGGTTATTTTGATTGATATTGACAGTCAATTTGAAGTCAAACCTTTAGCTGAAAACCCGAATCATAATATTTTACAAAAATACTTTCCAAGTTCTAAATTGTAGGAAAAATCAGTGGGGGTATTTTGATTCAGCTGAGACTCTGTTAGTGATATTGAAAGTCAATTTGAAGTCAAACCTTTAGCTGAAAACCCGAATCATAATATTTTACAAAAATACTTTCCAAGTTCTAAATTGTAGGAAAAATACATATTTAATCGTATATTTTCAAAGAACAATATAATTATCTATAGTTATAAACAATTATACCTAGGTACTGATAAAAAAGGTAAGAACAAAGGAATAGCAAGCACAAACTTACTAGATAGCATTCGGCATTTCCTTTTGTGAATACACATGTTTCCTTACATTTCCTAGTTTTTGTGTTTGAAATAATTTTGTATATGAAATAAATATTCTGTTTTTAAAATAATTTCCATTTTCCAGGAGAATCCTTAGGGTTGGAAATCTCCTGGATTCAGGATACAGCAAAGGATTAGGATAATCTAGCTGGCATACCCACATCACTATTATAGGGTGTTTCTGGTGAATAGTTGTAGCTAAAGTAGAATTTTTAGACTGTCCATGTCCTTCAGTAAATTGATTATTTCTCTCAGTATAGGTATACTTTGTATTGTGGGTAATATTTCAAAGTTTGATTTACTCACTCGAAGTTGTGTACTTTTTGTAGCAAGTGAATAATTTGACGAATCGGAATAATGATTGATCAATTGATATGGAAATCAGATTTTGGATAGTAGTGAGCTTAATAGGAATAGGCCATATGACGCGTCTCAGAAAAAACTCTGATCGCCTACCGTGTGAGAAAATCTCATTTCAAAGAGCAAATCTCAATTTGTTAAAAAAAAAAAAAAAAAAAAAAAAAAAAAAAATAAAAAAGTGAAAGAAGATGAAAAAAAAAAAAAAACTTCCTCACCCTAAACCTGGCACATAAAATACACAACAAGTACAATATGTGAGGGTAGGGTTTTCGAAAGAAATTATATTTTTTCCCACCGGAACATCTACATAAATTTGAATCCAAATTAAACATTTTTGCATATTCGAACCCTTTCTTCCGGGTTAAATTATATGCAAGAGCTTATTACTCGTATAGGAAACGTACCTGTACCTGTCTGGATGTTCAACCTGTAAAAATATTTAAGAAGGGATGTTAGGTCATTGTGTAATATGAACCCTTTCAATAATTTAAATAAAAATGTACCTGAGAGCCTCATTATTCAATATCTATCTCACTCAAGTCTTCTTCACTTTGTCTACTACTCCTATACCTATCTATTCTTCTCCTATTTTATTACACCCTATTTCATTTCCATACCCTTACCTTACCGCCGCTCACCTTCCATGTCTTTATATTATAATTTTTTACCTATATAATATTTTTTTAACCTTTTCTTAAACCCTTTACCAGTGATCGGTTTTCCTATTTATTTAAATTTACTATTATAATTCATGGGAACTTACATATTTTCTTGTATTCATAGTCAAATTGATTATTATCCATTTGAGATAACCTTTAGAGTTCAACGTTTTTTTTAATAGGAAGGAACAAGGTGCACCTTATAGGTAAATTTTATTTACTTTCAAATTTTAAATTGTCATCCTTTCGATAAATGATAATAGGAAGGAACAAGGTGCACCTTATAGGTAAATTTTATTTACTTTCAAATTTTAAATTGTCATCCTTTCGATAAATGATTTTCAATCCTTTGAAAATCCATGAGAACTTTTTTTTACGATCGCGAAAGCTGAAACTGTTTTTATTTTCTTAAGTAAGGATGATATATTAACATAATTTTGACAGTAAACGAAGGATGTATCTGTTGGCAATTAAAATTGCAATCCGTTAGCGCATATGTAAAATGTTCGCATATATATTTCGCAGCTTCATAATACATATATTAATTTAATTATTGGATTTATGCTAGATACATATCATCCTATACATTTATAACTGAAATATCAAGTCCCATTTAGATAGCGTTAAAAAAAGGACTACTCGTGCGAAAGACGTTACTTCTGGCAAGATTTTTTGAAAAGGAGTTCATCTTCAATGGCAAAGTCTTTTCTAATGTCGAAGTTCTTAGAGCCTCTAAATAGAATGGTATATAGATTTTGTTCTATTTATTTAAATCGGTAAATATTCTGATTTACCTTGAAAGTTCAGCGGATGTTAGACTTTAGAGAACATTATTTTATATAAATCCAGGTACATAGTATGCTAGATACATATCATCCTATACATTTATAACTGAAATATCAAGTCCCATTTAGATAACGTTAAAAAAAGGACTACTCGTACGAAAGACGTTACTTCTGGCAAGATTTTTTGAAAAGGAGTTCATCTTCAATAGCAAAATCTTTTCTAATGTCGAAGTTCTTAGTGCCTCTAAATAGAATGGTATATAGATTTTGTTCTATTTATTCAAATCGGTAAATATTCTGATTTACCTTGAAAGTTCAGTGGATGTTGGACTTTAGAGAACATTATTTTATATAAAAAAGTCCAAAACGGAATAATAATAAAAAGAAGAAGAAAAAACTTTGAATTCTCTGGAATTTTTACACTACATTCAAGTAAAAAAAGTCCAACAATGGAATGACCATGCAGACGAGATAAATATACGGCCAAAGTGTTTTGTTTTATAGTAAGAAACCATCAATTAACTGATAATAAATAATGGTCAAGCTACAATTCCATTCATTCAACCAGAAAAATAAATCTAATGATGATTTTGTTTTAAAAACATTTCATTCATTCTGATTCTATTTTAAAATCCTCGTGTGTTTCTTTTTCTTTCATTTCATTGTTATCGCTTGCAAAACATTTCTCCCTCCAATTAATATTTTTGTCAATGAGAAATATAAAAATCAACAAAGGGGTTCGTGCTGTATTAATTATTATTAATTTATTAAAACAAGTAGCAAGTGAATTTCTTGAAGGAATGTTAAGAAAAAAATCAAAGTGTAAACAGACCGCGCCACTATGTGGTTTTTATCTTCATTTAAATATTAAAAGCGATGATATAGGTATTTATGAAATGATGTATTGTAATTATATGGAAAGTTATGTTAATTGAATTATGTTGACTCTCAACTCCAAGGTATCTTATTCTACCTCTGGTCCAGGCACGCGCCTCGATCTTATTCTAATTCAAATTTTCGGTGCATCGCTCGTTGTTTATTTATTCAAATTTCTCGCTTGTTAGCTCTAAGGTAAACATGTGTTTTACTTGTGAGTCATCTTTTAATTCAATCAAATGTCGGGATTTCATATTCTTTTTAATTGGACTCAATGCTCATTTTCAGTATTCTGCTTCGGTGGTCCAGTCGTTTGAGTCATTCGCGTTTTAACCTAAAGATTTGTGGTTCAAACCTTGTCATGGCTGAATAAAGCTATAAAATAGATATACATACCTACCAATCTATAAAAAAAACGGGAACGTAAATCTTTCAACCGTTATGATGATGGTTAAGATTCTTTCGTTTCCAAATATTTGAAGAAGAACTTGAATAGTAGGAGGCATTTTGGACTTCATTCAAAAAATCTAGCTCGTACTGTGAGATGTAGGGTCAGTCTAGATAACTTGTTTATACAGAACGATCTTGCCCTAGGCAATCTCCTGCTATTATGTAAGGTAGAATATTGTCCACATATAGGTATCTGAAGACGATACTGGCGCTGGGAATTAATGCCATAGAGTTATTATTATTATTATTATTATTATTATTATTATTATTATTATTATTAACCATGCATCCTTCAATGAGAATAGGTAGGTAGATTAAGGACATTTCCTAATCCCAAACGTCCTTTCAGAACGTTATTCACCGAACCCTGATTTCAGAAAGTTATTTTTGTATGCTACCTAACCTAACCCTCTTCAGGACAATTGTGTTTTATCTTACGAGTTCGTTATCAGTTTTCTTGCTACGAGTTTCAACTTTGACAGTTTCCCAAAAAGTTTCTTGTTTCTTCCAAGAAATCCTAGATCGTCTCTATAGCTACTGGTCCTGATTTATCTTGGCAAACATGAATGGGACTAAGGCAAACGATTTAGAAGATTACAGACCCTTTTTCTTTAAGTATTTACTTTTGACTGCAGGTAGTGCTTTCTATATCTTCTTACTCAGTAAGCTATGGAGAGCTGAATAAATAGACTTTTGTTTTATTCCTCACAACTTTTTTTTTTTTTTTTACTTTTTCTCAAGTTAACGTTAAAATGGTTTTAAATAGGTACTAGATGTTGAACTTTATTATTGTAGTACCTCTATACTGTATATGGGTGTGTGGATGATGTGTGTGTGGTGCAAAGCTCGCGGGTATCCCGCTAGTACTGTATACGTAAGTAGTTAGGTACGCACTACGCACGTGCATATTGCGTACAATTTAATTCTGTTTAATTTAGGTATAGGTATACATATTTGATTTGATAGGAAGTTTGGCACTTGGGACAGAATATCTCTGTTGCAAAATAAATGTTTATTTCACATAGATATACCATTTTCAAATTCAAAATTACCCAGAAAATACTTTGGAAGGAGCCCATATATTGTACCTACCTATGTTTCTTACCGTCCAAGCGGTTTCAACCTCCAAAAGTACGGACAAGGAAAGTGAAGTACCTACCCAAGTATATCTAAGTAATGTGTTAAATTTTGGTCTAGCATTTCTTGGGGTATCTGGTAGGTACCTAAACTTGCAGGTCCAAAGTTCGAGATTCGGAGTGCCTTCAAAATTTTAGATTTCTAAACACGACAAAAGAATTGTGCTCTCGGCTTGCGACAAGGTTCAAATCACTTCTCCTCCTGCTTTTCTTTTAAAAGCATATTAGAAATTGACTTTCTTTCGCATATTTTATTATTCCCCTCCCTCTGTCCTCATTCTTCTTTTGCCATCGAAAAGCTATTTTATTGTACAGAACCAAAATGAAAGAGAGAGAGAGAGAGAGAGAGAGAGAGAGAGAGAGAGAGAGAGAGAGAGAGAGAGAGAGAGAGAGAGAAAAAAATTCTTTATAAGAAAAAGTTACGTATCTCTATCTACCTCTTCTTGAACCTACCAAGATTTTCTCAAGTAGCACATGGAAAAAGACAGAGTTTTTATTTTATTTTTTACAGTCTCATGTTATAATATTGAAATATGTATGTACATAACCATCCTCAATGGTGCAGTTGTAAGCACGGTGGGATTCGAATCTGGAGGTTTGTGGTTCGAGTCTAAGTCAAGTCATAAAATTTACCTATTAGGGAAACGGAATTTTTGACAAGAATTAATGTGTAACTCCATTCAAGTTCCTCTTCTTCTTTATAATTTCTACCAAGTTCTAGCTATGAGAGTGATTATGGTTATCATGTACTTAAGTGTTCGCATTCACCAGTGAATACGTATAAATATATAAAAACTTGTATAACTTTCTGACACTTCTGTAAGTTTACACTAGGTAGGTAGCTTTTTATTTCAAGTGATTATGGTTATCAAGTACTTAAGTGTTCGCATACACCAGTGAATACGTATAAATATATAAAAACTTGTATAACTTTCTGACACTTCTGTAAGTTTACACTAGGTAGGTAGCTTTTTATTTCTCCTTAGCTGTACGAATAAACGCTTTCCCATCCCCCTTTTCTATATTTTGACTGAAAGCTCATTTTTTTTGCGAGTGAGGAGAGATTTTTTTTATTCCTTTCTTTTCCTACTTTTATAAAATCGTTAGTATTGCATAACATCTCGTTCAGTTAGAAAAGTGTTTTGTCATCTCCATTTATTATTCAACTTCTTCCTCCCTAGACGTTTCTGGCTTGTTTTCTATCATCATCAGTATGTGGAGTGGTGTATTAACTGCCCCGCTCAATGGCATTGCAAACAGATCACCCTAGACGTTTCTGGCTTGTTTTCTATCATCATCAGTATGTGGAGTGGTGTATTAACTGCCCCGCTCAATGGCATTGCAAACAGATCAAACTTTCTGGCAACAGCATTTTTCTTCTCCTAGCTTCTTCTCCTCCTTCTTCTCCGAGCTTCTTCTTCCTCCTCCTCCTCCTCCTCGAGAACAATTCATCACTTACATTCCTCCACCATGAGTATGTAACTTACATACGATGCATTATCACTTTTTTTTCTCTCTACTGATTTTTTTCCATTTCTTTTTCGTCCTTTTTGAATGGAATGGTTTAAATTACCCAAATAGTTTAAGAGTTTGTTTTCATTGTACATTATTTTAACCCAGCACCGACGATCGACCCAATAATGGACATTTCTCGTCCATGTAAAGCTTTCATTTAATGACTAACTTTATAACTTTTTATAAGACCGGAACACAGTCCCATTAGCACACTTGCTAAGGAAATGGATTCGTAACCGAAAGGATTGCGGTTCGAATCCCGCCAACGACATAATAATTCAATGAAAGGAATATCATTTGCTAGATTTATGAAAATGTATTCCGTTTTCCATAATATTATCACCGTGTGATTAGTGATTAGGTGTGATTAGTCTTCGAAGATGAAAATTTTTTTTTTCAACGGATAATTAAAAAAAAAAAAAAAAAAAAAAGTGATCGAAAAAAAAGCCTCAATGTATACAATATAAAATAATAGCATTGGATTCCGCTTTTTTTTTCCTTACCCCCAAAGAGTCGTATTTTAAACTTAAATTCTGATTAAAAATTACCCTAAAGGTTTAAACATATGGGGTAAGGGCTTTGGAAAAGTGTGTTTTTTTTAGCCTCCCTCTCCGTAACCAATAAACCTAAATAAAAATACTTTTTGTTGGAAAGTTTAACCTCTTCAGATACAAACTATCTTATTCCTTTATGATTATCAGAGCTTATTCCTTTGTAGATTTCGAGTTCAGGTTCAGATTCTCACCTGTTTTTTTCCTTGAGGTTATCACCAAAGCTGAAATCCACATTGACACCAACTCCTCACAGTACATCACATTGTTTTTCTACGTAGGTATTTTCTCATTGCAAAAGCTTCCTCAATATATAGGCATCTACAAAACAAGGACCTTAGCACTTTAGAGGTTTCTACAAAGATGACTCTGAGATCAAAAAGAAAGAAGAAAATAATCGTTCTAAAATGTACTTTAGTTTTTCTTAAACCAATTTGCATTCCAATCATTTTTGTCTTCATCGTAAACATAATATATGACGTAATAAAAATAAAATATAATACCTAGCTACTGGTTATTTAATATATTGCACTTATAGTTAGGAGTTAGGTTACATTATATCTATTTATTAGGATGAGTTTGTAGAAAGAACTAAGAAAATGCTCAAGAATAAACGGCCGATGAATTTGCAACTTTGGCGTCAATTACATCATAAATAACTTACACTCCATTGGAGTGTTTAAAAGATCTATTAGATACCTAGTTTTCACAAAGTCCTCATAAACTTCTTCTATTAGCACTGAGAGCACCACTCTAAAATATACCGATGGATACAAATTTGCTGAGAAATTGATAATAATTGACATGCTAATGTAATGAACTTATTTGGTACAGACGTCACTTACTAGACAAGGGATTGCTTGAGGTGTAAATTAGACCCTAGGATGCAGTAGTGGTGTAAATTAGACCCAAGTAAGGGACAGATCATCTTCTCTAGATAAATGCTGACTGTTGAGGTGATTAGTCTTTCACTTTTTGGTTCCAGCTCGCAAGAAACCCGCTCATGACACTGCATTGGATTTAAATAGGGACCTATTTTATTAAATTATAGAGTAATAAGTCTAAACACAAATTGTACATAACAAGTAATAAGTCTAAACACAAATTGTCTAAACACAAATTGTACATAACAAGAAGAAGTAGTTGATTGGAACATAAAAGAGAACTTCGGAACTTTTGCTGAAAGGATGCAAACGTGAACTTCGTAAAAAATTGGTGATAGTGGTGGGTCTCGGAAATTTGCTTAAAATAAAAACAAACAATGTGCAGTAATGTCTACAAGAAACCCATTTGACATGGTCGAGTTAAATGAATGGCCAGACATGAAACCACCATTGTGAAAGAGGAAAAAAAAAATCCGTTTTCATCTCATATTATAAAAATAAACTCATTCTTTCTAATAGTATTTTTTTTTTCTTCTCTATCCTGAACTCTGAGCTCAGAAATTCATCTAAATCAACCGATTGGAAGCGGAAAGCTTCTGTGTACGTAACAAGCAATAAATTATTATTGACTGTCATTTTGTTTCCAAGTGGACGTACCCTTATGTGGCTTTGATGAATTTAAAATAGTGGATTTATATATATTAGATTTGAAATATAAATATAAGAAGGAAACCAGTTTTGGTGAGCGACACATATTTCCCCCCAAGAAACACGACTAAAATAATGGTAGCTTTTATATTTTATTTCAAGCGGGCACCTAGTCATATAATATAACAAAGGAGAAGTCCCTCTGTCAAGAACTTGGGCTTTCAGCATTCAAGATCCGATTTTTTTCTCATTTTTAATCTGCGTGGGTTTTTGAAAGGACTCACTCTATATCCTCTCGCAAAACAGTTTATGATCGCCATTGTGTGATGCTCAATGCTCAATGGTCCATTTGTAACAGCTTAGAGCTTTACAATCTAGAGCTGATAATGTATCCGCTTCATAAGATGATCTTGAATGTAATAATCTCTTTCGCATCAAGTTATGTAATGTAACAAAATTGTTGAGCAGGTAGTTTTATCAAGAGAAATACAGCTGGAATGACACCTTCCTTAGTATGTTGGCAATCAGGTTTTCCAGGCTGTAGTAGAGAAAATATAATTTTTGGTGGATATGACAAAAGTACCTACCTAATTTCCAATTCAGAACAAGAAGAGAAACATAGAGAACTACATTTTGGTGGATGTGACAGAAGCACCTTTTAATATACAAAATAAGGAGAAGAAGAGAATGAGGTAAGTTGTTAAGCGGCTTTGAAACACTAATGAAGTGGACATCCAAGAGACACTAGCTCACCGTGGCGTGGATCACCTAAATTAAGGAACATCGGGCATGGTGAGGATTTGGATAACGTCCTCATTTCTTCTCGTACATTACATAGCCAAGTTGGAATAAAACAGCCTCGTGAGGATCCTGAGGGTGATTATGGTTAACTTTACAATGTTATGATAATCCTGGTTAGCCATAGTTTAATAAAAATATATTAGAAAATGTCAAACCCTTCAGCTTCTCCCTCTTACTGCAAGCTAAACTGTTTCCGGCAAATCGTTACCTACCTATATGTATGTCAGTTGACACTAAAAACTGTTCATGGTATTGGAGTGTTTAAAAGATCTATTAGATACCTAGTTTTCACAAAGTCCTCATAAACTTCTTCTATTAGCACTGAGAGTACCATTCTAAAATATACCGATGGATACAAATTTGCTGAGAAATTGATAATAATTGATATGCTAATGTAATGAACTTATTTGGTACAGACGTCACTTACTAGACAAGGGATTGCTTGAGGTGTAAATTAGACCCTAGGATGCAGTAGTGGTGTAAATTAGACCCTAGGATGTAGTAGTGGTGTAAATTAGACCCATTAGACCCATTGGACAGATCATCTTCTCTAGATAAATGCTGACTGTTGTGGTGATTAGTCTTTCACTTTTTGGTTCCAGCTCGCAAGAAACCCGCTCATGACACTGCATTGGATTTAAATAGGGACCTAATGGTGATTTTATTAAATTATAGAGTAATAAGTCTAAACACAAATTGTATATAACAAGAAGAAGTAGTTGATTATGAAAATTGGAACATAAAAGAGAACTTCGGAACTTTTGCTGAAAGGATGCAAACGTGAACTTCGTAAAAAATTGGTGATAGTGGTGGGTCTCGCTGTTCATGGCAGTAATTAACTTAGTAATAATGTTATCTTTGAGGAATAGACAGCATAAATGACAACATTATTGATCAGTGGGTGTCGCTTGTGTAGACTAACTACTAACCGACTGTTTGTTGACAAGATAAGCCTGGAACGAAAGTCATTTAACATCTGAGAAATCAACACTTGCTACTAATGAAGAAAAATGAATGCCAGAATTATTGATTAATTATTACGATGATTGTTGGTGAAATAGATATCAATGGTGATAACATTGTGGCTAATGTATGTAAATGTAAATATACAAATGAACTCAAGACCTGTTTGGTCAGTAGAAGCAATATCTTAAGCCGAGATATGATTTATCTACTGCTCAAGTCAAGTAAAAAACGGAAATTCCGTTTATGTAAAAATCTTCGGATGTTATGATAGGTCATAACAAATTGTAGCTAATCTTAAAAAATTCAAGTCTTCAGTTTTCTCCTTCCATTTACAGCTATAGGATGAACTTTGTTACTACCTTTTGATTTACAACCCACACCATAAAATTTAGTTGTTTTTATGTTTCACTTGTTTACATACAAAAAATACTCGTATTTTTGTGTAATCATACTTCGTAGAATCGATTCTTATACAATTAAAACTACGTATACATAGTTAGCTTTACAAGTTACAAGTGTTACCTTTTGATTTACAACCCACACCATAAAATTTAGTTGTTTTTATGTTTCACTTGTTTACATACAAAAAATCGTATTTTTGTGTAATCATACTTCGTAGAATCGATTCTTATACAATTAAAACTACGTATACATAGTTAGCTTTACAAGTTACAAGTGTTGGATTGCCTTATTTGCAGCCATCTTAAGACGCCCATGCAGGAGAGGTATCTAATTATAAGTATTCGATTTTACGTATAAGTAATGAGTAATTACTTTAGACCATAACTCATACAAACTTCTAACTCTAATGATAATTATGATAGTATCCATATAAAATTACAACTATCAGAAATGATCAATAATAGTATTATAGAAAAACAGAACCTTTCAATTTAGGTGAAGGTTCAATCAGATGAATGTCAGCTAAAGATAGCAGATAGCAGTGAGTCCAAATTGGATTCAGTAACTTACCAATTGTTATAGTTAGGTTTCCATGTTTGAGTCTTGAGTTAAAGTTTTATTTGATGGACTGAAATGTTACCCATGCAGCAGAATTAACTTAATACAAGTACAATATTATCTATAACATGAAATAGAGAAGTATCTTGGTTATTACATTAGACATATTTGAATCAATAGTACCTATTACGGCCCTATGATCTCCTGGTACATTCGTAAACGATTAATTTGTATTCGTGAGTTCTTATTTCTGCAGACTCCATTCGCAACTATATTTCTGAAAAGCAGAAGATACGTAGTTTTTGAGATGTTTGAGTCTTGAGTTAAAGTTTTATTTGATGGACTGAAATGTTACCCATGCAGCAGAATTAACTTACAAGTACAATATTATCTATAACATGAAATAGAGAAGTATCTTGGTTATTACATTAGACATATTTGAATCAATAGTACCTACTACGGCCCTATGATCTCCTGGTACATTCGTTAACGATTAATTTGTATTCGTGAGTTCTTATTTCTGCAGACTCCATTCGCAACTATATTTCTGAAAAGCAGAAGATACGTAGTTTTTGATGTATTTTTATTAATAATTTATTTGCCATTCGTCGAAATACAAAACCTGTCTTTTGATCAACATTTTAAACCTTATTTGGTCATTTCAAGTCAAAGCTCAACGCAATGACTCTGAAGTTCCCCATTTTACTTGTAATAAAAGTTACTCAACATTTGCTGAGTACCTACTTACTGGTTGTCATTCTGCTCAGTGGTCTGTTCCCTCAGGTTACTAAACATCAACAACATTCAGCACATAATTCAATTGGAGCTTTTGGAAGTTACGTGCCTCGCTTAATCATGGTGAGCTTGGAATCAAGTTACCTGTCTACGTAGAGTGATGGTGGTTAAGGCGCTCGTCTGCTAATAAGAAAGGCGCGGGTTCAATCCAAACCCATGCGTTCAATCCAGAAACATTAATGGATCCAAATAAAGATACTGGTCAAATCAATCACAATCCATCAATCCAATGAACCCTATTAGAAGTAAACTTAGTAACTAAACCATTTACAAGAAGTTTATCGAAAATCCAAACAACCTTACTGAATTTTATCTTGGAAATCTGCAAGACAAAAGGTGTCACCAAGTTGGTTGAGGAATTCAGCATACAGTTCTCTCTGGGTCTGACATAAATATAGCATCACGCCATTAACAGTAATGATAGCTATTTTGTCTATTGTCCGGGCTTGCCAAGCATGTGCGTAGTCACTTCTTTGAGACTTGGTTTAACCCTTGAAGATTTCAAATTCAACTTATTGTTTCATTACAAATTTTCATCAGTAAATGGTTTCTTCAAATTAAATTGATCACGAAGAAAAAAAAAATCGGTGAAAAAACATTTAACTTTGAATGAAAGTGGAAACTTGTGTTGACTTTCAGATAAAACATGGGAGAACAAAGTACAGTGATCGTTAATACCAGTTGGATTTTGATGAGAAGAAGGCCTTTGATTAGATTGAAGATTTTCTCTTGTCACCCTGATTTCTGATCTAGATCAATAAATATCTAGCTTCTGGCATTACAAAGAACCTTCTAGATCTAGTACTTCCCAAGTATAACTTTAGGTTAAATCTTAACACCTGACATTCCGCTAGCAGACATTGGACAGAAAAGTTCTAACCAGCCGGTATTCGAACCCACAACCCCCCGATCAAGTCCTTACAAATCGATACTCATACCTGGATCACAAAGTTAAGTTAATTCTACGAACATTTATCACTCTGTGCTGACCATGGTTAATTTGACTCCACAGCGCTTGGACTTCCAAACAGTGGCGATTGTACAGGTGACGAGATTTCGAGATCAGAAGTAACTTAAAATATGATATCAGTAGAAATATTCTACATACTTAATTGGAAATATGATTATTAACATCTCTGATTCCTTTACAGAAAATCTATGATTAATTTACATAACATTGGATTTGGTAGAAAGTGCATTTTGGCACATCCACCAACGACTTTCGCTTATCGTTTCTTCATTCCTATCTCTGTTCGAATGTTATTTAGGGACAGAAAGACTAGTGATTGACTGGTTGAGAGAGTGGTTACTTTTCTGGGATCCCTGGTTCGATTCCCTTGAGGTCTCTAGGAAAAAATATTTTATAAGAGTAATCTCAGTTTTATCAGCTGTTCTAACTTCTAAAAGGCACATGTACATAAACTTTTACAAACATCATTATCTGATTATTAAAATTATGACTACGATACTAATGGACAGGATTCTTCTTTTAGTCAGGGTTTTCAATTTGCTAATATACTTTTACCCTTAGGTCTCCCCTTGGGTGCAATAGTTCTCCATACTGGACCCCACACACAGGAATTTCGTCAGAAAAGACCCCCATTTGAATGCAATGTAGGTCTCCCCTTGGCCAGTGTCCTAACAAGACCCGTATGTCCGCCACTACTCCGGTCTACCTCTTGGACACAGCTCGGATGTTCCTCTTGAAATATTGCCCGACATGACTTGGGTGTGCCCGCTTCATGAACACCAGTAGCCTAGTCTCTACTCAATCATCCTACTCATTACATACCAATACTGTGGTCTCAGCTCCAAGCAGATAACTTTTCTGACATTCTCACTTGGGACTTCTAACGAACAGATATGTTTATTTGGAATCGAAACTTTTGTTCAATTGAAAATGGTTTTACCTGCCTCGGTGGTGTAGTGGTCAAGACGCTCGCCTCGTAAACAGGAGGGTGTGGGTTCAATCCCAGCCAAGGTAGGGAATTATATCCTGAATATAATATGACACAATAAAGACACAGACTACTGCTGGAGTAAAGGGACTTTTAGTGCTTAACGTGGTAGAAATTTCCGAGGACATTGACTTGTCTTAGGATAAAGTCTCCATTACCTCTTACTAAGGGAAATTCAGACGTGCGCCACAGTACTTACCTTATATATGTATAGTTACAAGCACCACGATACATGTAGAACATTTTTACCAAACTACCTAGCCAAGTTTCCGTTCCAGAGATTACTGTTCGTAACCGACTATTATACCTACTTTTTTTTCGGATTTCAATGACCAATTATTACTTATTGCACAATTCATTACTCCAATTTAATGAGCTTCAAACACATAAACTTATACTTGTATCCTGTGCTAGGAAAATGATATTGTAGACTTGTAGAGACTAGGCAGGCCAGGCAGTATCTGAAACCAAAAATTAAATTACGAATTAGACAGAAAACAAAACCGGAAAAATATTAATTAAAAATATATCGTATCTGATAGAAACACGAGGAAACGAGTCTATAGCATTTAGAATTTAGATGATGAATAATATATTGCAGAATGATAGAGCCAGGGTAGCCTAGGCAACTTGACTTGCCCACTTTATTGTTTTAAAATATGTACACAAAACGGAGTAATTAAGTAACAGGTGCAATTTTAACTTTTCGTTTTTGTTGCTTGCCCGGTTCTAATCTGGTTTGTATTCAGGGCTTGCCGATCTAATATCTAATACTCGTACTTTAGCTACCATCAACCGCTTTGGAAGTTTGGATTTGTGGTCTTAACACTGGCTTATCATGAGGGTGTCATTTTGGACGTGGTCGATTTTATTCTTCGGCTCAGCACTTTGGCATAATTCAGGGCTTGCCGATCTAATATCTAATACTCGTACTTTAGCTACCATCAACCGCTTTGGATTTGTGGTCTTAACACTGGCTTATCATGAGGGTGTCATTTTGGACGTGGTCGATTTTATTCTTCGGCTCAGCACTTTGGCATCGGGGTGTACTCAGGTTTGAATGGAGAAATGCCGAGGAAACCTTCTGAACTTATCCAAAGAATCAATGATGTATTAGCTGGATCAAAATATTGCTAAAATAGACACCTAAATAGCGCCTGACAGCTCTTGAGTATGCAACACACAACTATGTCTATGTCAAAAGAGTGTTTGAGATTTAGAAGGATCATTCAAGAGATTGAACCATCTTTTTATTAATCTTATTATTATTATTATTTTTTTTTTTTTCATCAAATTAGAAGAGAAGTGTAAGGTTCGTCTAAGGTTGATTTTTCCCCCAGAGTTGTGTGTTTACTGGGTTAGTTTTTTGAAAGTCCACAAGCTTCGCAAGTACCCTTATTATTTCACAGGAAAAAAAAAAAAAAAAAAAAAAAAAAAAAAACAGGGGCTATAAAAACGAAATACTCATAGGTACTTACGAGAATGAATACATTTAAAATTAAGTAAATCATGTTTAGATTGATGAGGTTAAAGTGTCTGTAATCTGTATCAATCTTATCCACTATCCACTATACATTTTAAAGCCCCATGCTTCATGTCTATGGGGTTGCAAGTATTAAGTACCTGCTACAGCGCTAGACTCAATTAGTGAGATGTATAAATGAAGATAAAATATCTATACTCAAGTGCCCCGGGTCGATTTTAATTCCAAATAAGTTCCGATATATAATAATAAGTACCTTCCTACGTACAGGTAGGTATCCGTACTTATTGACTCTCTTATTATTTCGGGGTATATAGGTACCAACTTGCTTTATGTAAGTCCTTAAAAAATCTCAAATGATAATACCTTGTCAAATTTTATAAGATTATAATCTACCAAGTATGAATTAGATTCCCTAATTTTCAAATTCAAAATTCCAGGATTTTAGTGAAAATATGTCACCAGCAATGACTAAAGTATAATATAATTACTTGATATGTGCACCTCATCTGAGTTTTGTACCTACAAGTTGTATCTTCTGGGCAGGCAGGGCGGTCCACGGCTTCTTCTCAAAGGGTAAGGACTAAGGATATACTAAGATACTCCTTTGGAAGAAATATATTTCTGAATTGAAATATACGTATTGAATAAGATACCAGAAAAAAAGCATGTTTTTTAAAAAAGTAAAACAATCCTGTTTTGTTGTCTGTTGAGGTTGGTAAGATAAATGGACGTGCCAGTTAGCAGTCAAGGTGTATTGTAGAAGAAAGATAGTTATCTGCCGAACCGAAGGTTTTAAAAATAATAAAAGAAAAACTTAACTGTCTATAATACATTATATTTTTATTGATGGGTGAAGGCATCAGACTACCTGAGTGGACTTAATATGGGTCGCTTAATGAACTATTGACATCACAAGTCCAAATCTTACAATAAAAAGCTAGATGCTGGGCCTTAGTCCTGGAAATGTAGAACTTGTTTTGTATTTATCCTTTTCTAAACTTATAATATAGCTTGTGTCTTCTGATGTATTGTTTGGAAACTTTTATGTGTTCTCAAATTATTTCTTAGAGAGAAAATGTTTTTTTAACATAATATTGTCCAATTTTAATAGAGCACCACTCTATTGATATAATTTTGTTTATAAATTGCTGACCAAATAAAAAGAAACACAATGTTTCCAAATGTATGCTCGTAACATCCAAGTCCTATTTAGTAGATAACATTTATTTGACATCAAGCTCCTAATTTAGCAGCAAAACCAAAACAGCTTAGGTATCAAGACTATCAAGTCAGAGAAGTTTCCCAAAATACAAGAGTGAGCAAATCAAGAGAATGGTTGAAATATTTGCAATAGCTTCTCCATGGAATGAGGTATTCATTTGCATATTTCTCATCAAAGATATTCGGATTAACAAGGTAGCGCCACTTGTAAAGCTTATATCTTGTATCTTCATGGGCAATATCAGGTGTAACGTGCGTTTCAACGTAAATCTCTATTATTATTCATATTTGTGTGATAATGATAAGGGATGTACTCGTAGGTATTACGGCTTACGGGATCGATAGCTTTTCTTTTTTTACTCTTGTAATGGCGTCAATGCAGGCACTGACCGCTTCTTATTCAAAGTAGCTACTTCATTGTTCTCACGGCACAGAAACGCAAAAATGTCGACTTTACCGGGAATTGAACCGGGGATCTCCGGTGTGCAAACCTTGTATGATACCCATTCCGGAACGGAGGTTGATTCTCCGCTTTGATTTGTTTTCCTGGCATGATGAGCATGAAAACCTTGTAACTTCTAGTCCATCTTGTTTATAATCTAGGAAGCGTGAATATTTATGCTGGATGGTTTCGATAGGTGCTCTGATAGTGCGAGCATTATCAAGGATTTTTATTGGTACAAGGGCATGCGAAGTGCACTCGGGACTAATAACTGTAAGGACTGATGGAACAAATGTAGGGACTGATGGAACAAGTGTAAGGACTGATGGAACAAGTGTAGGGACTGATGGAACAAGTGTAAGGACTGATGGAACAAGGGTAAGGACTGATGGAACAAGTGTAGGGACTGATGGAACAAGTGTAGGGATTGATGGAACAAGGGTAAGGACTGATGGAACAAGTGTAGGGACTGATGGAACAAGTGTAAGGACTGATGGAAAGTGTTACCCCGAAAAACAATATTTCCCAGTGTTTTCCTGCAAACTATGATATTGGGGTGCAACATGAATGTGACAAGGATAAAATTATATGTCCAAAAATATAAAACAAGGCTGGATATTAAGAAATATTGCTGAAGGAACAAATTAGGTTAAATGAGGGTAAACTAGATGATTAGCAGCTCTATAGCACCCTTGGGATGAAAATTATTGATACGAAAACCTATCATAAAACTTCTTCTTGCTTCGTGTCATGCTGCCCTTTCCATAATGTTTGCTTTTCTTGTCCCAGCATCCAGTCTATGCCATTATGATTATTATTGCTTGGTAATAATTTTAGTTTGGGTTCACGTGTGCTTTATTTTCATTAGAAAATAAAAAGCTCTGACTCAATTCAATCATTTTGTTCGTCTCGCCTTTTGACTCCAGACGAAATAGTCAATCCAGACTCCAGAACATTGACTCCAGGTTATTTTATAGTGCTAAGTATTTTTTTGAAACCTTGGTATACAGTACAATACAACGCTATCCATTCCATTCAATTTCCAATTGATATTTCATATACTCGTAGTACTCATAAGTAAAATAGGTAGCTAGTAAATACCTACAAAGGTAATTATAATTAAATAATATCTAGGTATGTGGTCCTGACCAAAAAGCGACGGTAATTAGTAATTACCTACCTATGAAACTTGTTTCTTTGAATTTTCAGATTTCCATGGAGCCAGAACTTTTCACTTGATATTATGAACATTAGCGGAGAAAAAAAATCCAATGGTAATAAGAAAATAGAAGGTAAAGGTAAACACATAGCTAATGAATGCAAAAGGATTAGTAATTAAAGCATTAATACTAAAGGATTAAAAGAACTTGGAGATAATAGATTAATCTTAACTGTTAAGTATGAGAGTGGGGAATGAAATTATTACATGTTCAAAGTTTATTTTAGCGAAGGAAACAACAATAAAATAAAACAAGTTATTTTATCAAAATAACTAAAAAAAAAAAAAAAAAAAAAAAAGGCACAAAACAAAAATTTTTTTTAAAAAAAAAAAAAAAAAAAAAAAAAAAAAAAAAAAAACGGCACAGAGCGGTGTGGCGGGATGATGTTATAAAATTTTGCATATGCATAATCACTTCTTACAGGGTGGATTGTACGTTGGAAATAAAATTTTGAACCAAATTAGAAGGTTTGTCCAAAATCGGTAAATATGTAAATACCTAAATAAGAGATGTCGAAATTGACAAGGGAAATCAGAACTATTTAGAAATGTGATCAGACTAAAGATGAACAAAATGGATACTACTATCCAATCTTTCTCTGTACTACAATTGGAAAGGGGAAAAAATAAATAGGTAGTAATAAATACTAAAAAAAAAAAAAAAAAAAAAAGGACTGATGGAACAAGTGTAGGGACTGATGGAACAAGTGTAGGGATTGATGGAACAAGTGTAAGGACTGATGGAACAAGTGTAGGGACCGAAGGAAAAATTCCGTTATCACTAGGAAGAAATAGGAATGGCAAAAAAAAAGGTGATTTCAATTTAGGATGAATTTACCTACCTACTTATCAGGATTCTGGTGTCGAAATTGAAAACTTTCGAGTCCGCCATACATTGTTAGGTGTAACTTTTACCAGCAATTCAAGCTTTACGTTTAATATTTTATCTTTCCTCTTAAATAACATCAACAATATTCCCCTGAGATTAGCACATGAACCACCCTGTATAACGATGCTCCCTGACCTGGGCCAATATTCCAGCGTAGGGTAGAAACCCACTGATCAATCTGATATTGTATACCGAGTGTTTAAATTATACATTCTAACTTTGACCCATAAAACCATCGCCGAATACCAAATAACTCGCATATTGTTCCTCTTCCTCTAGTCGAATATTTACAAAATTCTTCTCTTTTTTCACCTCAGTTTTCTTAGCTGAAGTCACCTAGACTTTTTTTTTTACATAAAACTGTCTATGGTATTTATTACCTAGTGAAGGCAGAAAAAAATGTCTTTAATGGTGATTCTAAATAAGTATTGTTGAGTGTATATGACAAGAAGCAAGAGTTAGTGGAGACGTCAAAACTTTCAAATTTCCATTGCATCCAATTTAGGAATCTCTCTTGGAAGTACAAATAAAAAATTTCATCGACTTGGGGAAGAAATCATTATATAGCCCGAGTATATTACAAGAAGATAGAATTATTCATCTAGATTTTCTAGATTCTAAAGATGGTGTTCCTATCTACCTACGAGAAAGCCCTCTCGAACACAAATGCTAAGAAAACAAAATGAATTGCAGATATGAACAACAACTAGAACAACTACGCACATCATTCCAGTGTTGGGAATTGGTGTATTTAACGTGCTGTTTCCGTTGGCAGTTTTGACTCTGAAAATCAAAAGATAAATTCTTCAATCTAAGAGCTAAAAATTGATCTTGAAACTTCTAATCTGACTATTTCTCCAGGTTTCACAAGGAAAAAATTGAAACTGATATGTTTGAGCATTTAATATGTACTTAGTACTGTTAATTTCTAATTCATTGGGTAGGCAAAGATATAAAGCTTTGATATACGCCTTGATCTAAAGGTTTCACAAGGAAAAAATTGAAACTGATATCTTTGAGCATTTAATATGTACTTAGTACTGTTAATTTCTAATTCATTGGGTAGGCAAAGATATAAAGCTTTGATATACGCCTTGATCTAAACAGATAGGCACATTAAAGAACGATTTTAATTATATTCAATTAATTAAAATTTACAGATTATTTTATTTACTTTGAAGTGTCTAATATGTCTAGCTGAAAGGTATAAATAAATAACAAGGGCCTCGGAGTAGGTACATATTTATCAGCTCTTTCTGAATTTTGTGACAGTATCTCCTATTGAATCTAATGAAGAAAGTAGACCAGCTCTCTGTCCACTTGTTCCAACTATTTCTACACTTCAATATTTTTAATTAATTAGAGATTATACACGTCACAAGGTTTATATTTTGCTACTTCTTAGATAGACGGATACTTCTTAGGTTTCAGTTTGATCTTGCAACAAACCTTCAGTTTTTAAAAAATGTAGACCTGTTTGAAATTTATAAAGGTCACCCTAATAAGAGGAAGTGGTATTGATTTATATCTCCCATTTTATTTCACTTTATCATGGCCACGAAAAGTTAATGTGCGCTAGTCGAAGAAATTGGTGATAAAACAAACTTTTACCTTCTAATTCAAATCACAATTTGGCAGTGCTGCGCTACAAAAATAAAGAAAGTAAGCCGACCATTAATTTCTTATACATCCCAGGAATCGAACCCGTGACACTGAAATGCGATCCCTCTACTTGGGATATTTATACTCTGGTACTTTTCTCAACTTATCAAAATACCTAGAAGCCAGAAGATATTGTGCATTGCTCAAAGAAGTACCCAATTTCACTCGAGAGATACCTATCAGATTTTCCAGAGATATTTCTGGAGCTTTGTAAACTTAACATAACATTTGCATAACAGAGAAATTTTGATCAAAACTTTCGACACAAATCGATAGAAATCCTGGAAGACTCTCTCTATAGGTATTATCAAACATTTAGATAGCGCATATGGTCACCCTTGCTTAGTGATAGACGTCCTAAATTTAAACAGCTATTAAGTTTGTATGTTCTAAGATAGCTGGAAGCCTTAGCTCTCTTAATCTAGTTACAAGAGTTATTATTTAAGTTAATAATTTGGCACATCCACTAAAAAATTAATATAATAGTTGACTTTACGAGCTATGCGCTGTCAAAACTAAACATTCTTGACACAAATACCACTTGTTAATCAAGAATGAGTTCTGGAAAATTCACATCAACCTGCTGATCACGGAAGTTCAATTTAATGAAAATCTGAAGACAAGCCAAATTACCATGGATTTGACATTTATTGCTCATACTCAAACCGCTAGCCCTATCGCTTAGTATAGAGTTGTCTACTCAATCAAGTAATTACTCGGACTTGTCAAATGAGCACAGTTATGGGGTATCTTGAAGAGATCTATTAGTATTACTAATACAACTTGTCAACCCGACATTAACGTATTAATATCATAATTAATTAGGATCATAACATGTTGAAAACATCTAAAACTATAATTAAAATAATTATACAGGCTTTTAGCCAAATCTCAAAAGCTCACCTCGTTTTGATAGATATGCTTGTTAATCGGTCTAGAGCTTGAAGGATCCATGACTCTATGCCCTTAAACTTAAAACCTGGTTGAGTTTCTTGTCTACTATCATTGATAATTCACAACGAGGGCTGCGCAGTCTTTAATTATAATATCAGGAAATTACGTGTACCAGTACCTAGTTACACAATGAGTGAAAAGAGTAGAATGTGTAGATACTGACAAAAAATAAAGTGTCAAGCTATTTTGATTTTCTTGATTTTTTTTCTGGGAATTTCTACAGTCATTAAAAAAATATAGGTGCTTTAAAATTTTCTTTAAAAATTATATCATGTACCTCCCTCCTCTGCTCTCTCTCTCTTCCTTTTCATATTTTTTTTCCATTTTTTCACATAACTCATTTCACATTTTTAATTAAGTCGTAAGAAAAAAAAGTATATAATAAAATAGCTCAGAATTATTATATTAATAATTATTTATTACCAACACTTTGAAAAATTTATATGCCAAGAAACAGCGAATGAGGAAAATCATTTTGTCCTTGAAAAACAGATAAAAAAAGAGAGTCAAAAGGAAACTAGGTGGGACATGCGGCTGCAGATAACGAAGTAATCCTGCGAAAAATGCTTTGCTACAACAAAAAACTTACAGGGAAAATGCAAAAATAAATAATTATTATCTAACAGTGATAGGTAAATTACCTACTCGTATTTACGTGTAAGGCATTTTGGACTTTGACTTTTGCAGAACGACCTGAAAGTACAGAAAGAAACACAATATGTTGAGCATTATTTTTTTTTATTTTATCAAAAGTCACAAAAAATGCTTTCTGGACTGAAAAGACCGGGATCTTTCAAAAGGCTTTAATTGTGGATTATTTAGGGCAATAAGAAATGACCACCATCGTTCAGCCCTATAGGTACAGTTTCTTAAGAGATACTAGGCTATGAGAAAGGGGAAAAATATCTACACTACTGAAATAGTCATTGGTATAATCCATAGGAATTAAAAAAAAAAAAACTACAAATCCAAGGTTATTGCTAAATATTAAAGGTATCTATTCTGTAGGTATTAATTCGTAATATTTTGTAAGGTTTAGATAAAGAAATATTTAAATTCTAAAATCTAGAATTTTGACTCTAGTGAAAACTCTTCAAGTCCTTTATTTTGAGCTTTAATAGAATCAAACACATCAAAAGTTCCAAGTAAAACCCTTTATCTTTAAAAAAGCATGATAAAAAAAGCAG
Source organism: Diaphorina citri (assembly GCF_000475195.1). NCBI lineage: Eukaryota > Metazoa > Arthropoda > Insecta > Hemiptera > Psyllidae > Diaphorina > Diaphorina citri. The sequence goes on from NW_007378120.1 coordinate 53,234, forward strand.
AGCACGGCTGAAATTCGAGTAATAATTGTATAATTTTCGACGGAAATCAAGGAGTTGGGGAAGTACCTACTTGAAAAAAAGGAAAAAAAAGAGTTAACTTTGAAAGTTAATAAGCTCCTCAGTATTATGAAAGACGAGGGTGTTGAATAGTGAATCTTATTAATTGCAATCTCTTTAACCCTTGCTTTTTTTTCTTGGCTTCATTTAGAAATAAAAAAATACACTCCTTAATTTTCTTCTCAAAGGTAACGACTTGAAAGAAAATTTATTGTTTTTTTTCCTTTTTTTAGGTTAATCTTAAACATTTTAGTTAGTTAAGTCCCACAGTTGCAATTAACTGTTTGTGCAACTTTTTTCTCGTAAGGGTGATAGCAAATAAAGGGTAGAAGAAACGCGTAAGCTTTTTAGTTAGCTTACGTTAGCTTTTTATCCATACGGAAAGGTTCATTTTTATTAAAGCATTGAACATTTCGAAGCTATCTCTGGGGGTTTCGGTATTTGTATATCTTGTCTTAAATAAAATTATTTTCCGTCAATTCCATGAGTTTTCATTCCCTTACCAGAGACAGTTCTTTTTATCAGGAGGAAAGTATATTACATATTTGAGCTTTTTCATGCAATAAAGAATAAACAATCCTATTTTCATTTTATTAACAAACTATTTTTTTTTTTTTTTTTTTTTTGAGTTAAATGTAGCATAAATTTGTCTATGGTATTTATTACCTAGTGAAGGCAGAAAAAAATGTCTTTAATAGTGATTCTAAATAAGTATTGTTGAGTGTATATGACAAGAAGCAAGAGTTAGTGGAGACATCAAAACTTTCAAATTTCCATTGCATCCAATTTAGGAATCTCTCTTGGAAGTACAAATAAAAAATTTCATCGACTTGGGGAAGAAATCGTTCTCGCAGGTTTTTTCATTCTTATTATTGTTAATGTTGAATTCTCCAAGTTGAAATGTTGACCTCCTACACACGACATATCTTCATTGTTTGTTGATCCGAAGTCTTCTCGCTATTTGACAAGAATTCCGTGTATTATTTATGCGTTATATCATAAGCATTGTATACTTGGCCTGGCTCTAACAATGTGCCAGACAAAAATACAAATCAGATCGTTTCAGATGAAAAACAAGGACTAATTTATAATACAATATTACAAAACGAGAATTACCCTTTTATGGGGATATTGGTTGCCTGTATGCTTTTTAGCAGCCAGGGCAGGTCTAATTTCCTCTATTGTCCTAACACATAATTGAAAAACAAAAACTTTTTTTTTGCTGGAGACTTAAAAAAATACAAAGCTATACCCATAAAAATATGAAAAAACCTGTTTTCCTCTTTCTTTTGTTATTGTATGTTTATTATAAAAAAGCTGAGCATCATTCGTATATTATGGAAGTACATTTAGATAAAATAAAATAAAAACATAGCTATATCCACCATGCAGATACCTACAAGGAGCAAACGTAAAATTATATCCATGTACCTATCTATTTTTTAATAAAAGTAAAAATCCAAGTCTATCTTGAAACAATTTCCCTGGAGTAGTATTATTACTGGTCGTTCTTGTATTGTTGCATTTTCAAAGTTATCTTTAGAGATCCGATATAATATTCGCTTTGATTGATTGGTTATGGGATGAACACCAACAGTCTTACCTAGCTGGAGATATCGACCAACCCACTAAGAAAATGGAGACCAGAAAATTGATTGTGCGAATATAATGCGAGATTTCTGTTTGAACATTTTTACATTCTAGGTATACCTACTTCGTATTTCAACTATTTTTCTTTGAACATTGCAAATAAGTACCTACTTGCACTTCCATACTTCCAAAGCTGTCATTAGTAATAATCATTGTAGGTATAGGTACCTTTGTATACGGGTATTATTGTTTGCAGAAAGTATTTGTACCTACAATACGTAGGTATAGTACGCGTAAGAATCACAGATTGCCTTCAGCAAGTTTCCTAACAGCTAAATTTAGGTAGTTTTGATTTTCTAGGTGTATTAGGAAGGAATAATTTATTTCCAAATATGACTCCCAAGCCTTTGCTGTAGGTAATGTAGTAATAATAACGAAATCACGAAGAATATAGGTTGTATGTGGTTTCTTTAAAATTAAAACTGAATACTGCGGAAAATTGAATTTTTAAACGGACAGAAATATTATAAGAGCATAAAATATTTGAAAGTTTTCAGTTTTGAGAGGAAATATAATAAAGTAGATATTTTACTCAGGGGGGCATAGTGGGAGGAGGAGAGAAGGAATGAAAAAACCACCAGATATAACAATAATACTGAGTACATACCACAATGAGTTATAAAATAATATTTTAAAATAAAATGAAAAACGAAGTGAAATGTTTTAATTAAAGTGAAAATTCTGAGCTTTCAGATTTCTGCTTTCCAGAGTTCCGCTTACATGTGTTACCAGCTTACATTGTTTTGCAACAGTCTGCGTTGACACAAACTTGACAGCAGCAAAACAAACCTTCTGGTTCACCCTTACGAACCACAAATATATTGTCAATACGAAATGGTAACATATGAAACCTAAGAGAGTGGATTGTTTCCCTTCCCCGAGCAAAAAGTTGAATTTTACATATTTATAAAACCATCTAATATTTATTTTTATTGTTTTCAGCCCTCTTCTTTTACTATCTGATAAAAAATATCCCCTACCAATACACTGGCTGACTGGCTGCCACTATACAATGTATTGCTATATTTATTTATGGAAATAGGAATAGATAAGTTTAATAAATTTTTAATAAATCAATATCGTTGTCATATTACATTGTGTTCTATTTTACAAACATTCCTGCCTGGGTATTGGTATTTTATATATTCTGTCCAAATAGGAACTGGATAGTGGATATAGCACTAGCTCTATGTTAACATAAAATCTCATGTGGAACGACCTGATGTGATGTGATGTCCGATATTACCATATTATTATTATTACCTATACACCTCGATATCATCCATAGACCAGTTTTCGTGTTTATCCTGCAATCCAGTTTCAAGACCACTTGATCAAAACTTTCGACACAAATCGATAGAAATCCTGGAAGACTCTCTCTATAGGTATTATCAAACGTTTAGATAGCGCATATGGTCATGGTCAGTGGTCACCCTTCCTTAGTGATAGATTTAAATCCTAAATTTAAACAGCTATTAAGTTTGTATGTTCTAAGATAGCTGGAAGCCTTAGCTCTCTTAATCTAGTTACAAGAGTTATTATTTAAAATGGAAGTATCGATGAATACCGATAATAATACCAGACCAGATAAGCTTACATGGAGAAAGGAGGGAGCTATTCCCGTGAACAATGTTATGTTATACCTCTTAAGATGTACACTGGTAAAAGGAGAATTTTCGAACATAAATATATTAGGAATATTGATCTAAGTTTTTTTTTTTACCCTCAGAGCGCCAGTCACCCCCTTAGTACGTGGTCCTAACTTAAAATTGCTGTGTCCTGCATACAAATAAGCTTCAACTCTCCCCTCGCAGTTTTCTTTTGCACGGATGTTTTTGTACGAGTATATATGTATTTTTTCATCTTTCCCTTTTTTTTCCTTCTTTTTTAACGAAACGAAGAAAAAGAAATGGAAGTATCGATGAATACCGATAATAATACCAGATAAGCTTACATGGAGAAAGGAGGGAGCTATTCCCTTGAACAATGTTATGTTATACCTCTAAAGATGTACACTGGTAAAAGGAGAATTTTCGAACATAAATATATTAGGAATATTGATCTAAGTTTTTTTTACCCTCAGAGCGCCAGTCACCCCCTTAGTACGTGGTCCTAACTTAAAATTGCTGTGTCCTGCATACAAATAAGCTTCAACTCTCCCCTCGCAGTTTTCTTTTGCACGGATGTTTTTGTACGAGTATATATGTATTTTTTCATCTTTCCCTTTTTTTTCCTTCTTTTTTAACGAAACGAAGAAAAAAATGTTGCCATCTTCAGCTTGGAGAAGGAACTTTCAATATGAAATAGTCCTTGATAAAAAGCAACAGTACGTAGACTGGGAAATCGAATGGAATTTAAATACCCAAATATCTTCTTCGTGTTTTTCCCAAGCTTCCGGAAGTATTGTGATCAATATGACTTTATGTTTCGATTTCATGTAGGGGATGACGTCAGTTCGATAGAAAATCAAATTGACATATTTTATATCTTTATTTCGTTTTGATTGAGCACTATATTTAGGACCTGATGTACTTGTTTACAGACTTTCCATTTTCAACCTTTTATTTTGATTATATGTTAGGTATTATCAGGTCCCTCAGGAAAAATATTATAATTATTATCTCACCTTGGTATTTTTCATGCCAATGTATGTACATCTAGATACATAGATACTTGATTCTATTAAATAGGATTAAAATAAGTAGGCTAGTACGTAGTATCGTAAATGGTGACATAAAACATTAAATGTTCTTCTTGATATTATAAGTAGGTATAAATACTCCTAGGTACTAAAAATTACTGATAATAAATATGATGAGGTAGGCACTTGGTTTTGCTCAGACCAGAAAGTTTCAAAATAGCTCAACTTTTTCCTCCTAGACATGTAACACAATCTCTTCACTTGTCCAGTTTCCATAAAGCAAAGGACGGTTGACCGTGGAAATATTGATGAAGGAGAGCGAGAAAAAATTAAGACATTAAATCAGTATTTTAAACAAGTAGCAAAAAAATGTCATGCGAACTACTGTATACTCTCTGCATGTCTCGAACTGAAACAAAGTTTATTTTCTCATAGTGATACCAAGCTAAAGTTTTGTATGAAAGAGCCATTAGTTAAATAAAATTAAACAAACCAGACAGCTATTACTGCAAGAAGATACCTACATGCTACATTCGTACATACGTCTCTACAAGCTCTTCAGTCACCAGCCAGCAGACCCAATACCCATGGTTTGGCATAACTTACTGCTGAATCTCCTGATAATAGTATATTGCTGATCGTATTGTGATCGGAAGGTGGGAGACCGTGTGGTCCTGGAGAGCTTCACGTAAAGTGATGTAAACAGTAGGCACAAATTGAATTTTCTTTCCGACTCGTATTCGGAATTTACGACTGCTTCTCATCTGAAAAATTCTACCAATCTCATTACAGACAGAATTTTAACACAAGTATCCACAGAATGTAGAAACAGAAAGAAACTTATTAATAAGAGAGGTTTTCTGTTTGTGTGTGAGAGGTTGCCGTCTAAACGGTAAGTCGTAGAAACTTGAAATTTTGTACACTAAAGTTAAACCATTTATACCACGAGGATTTCAAAATGCATGACCTTCAAACGTTTAACGTTTTTAAAACTCGAACCTTTTCTTGTTCGAAGTTAAACCATTTATACCACGAGGATTTCAAAATGCATGACCTTCAAACGTTTAACGTTTTTAAAACTCGAACCTTTTCTTGTTCGCGCCCAGTCTGTTTTTACACAAAAATCTAATAAAATCGAAATGATTTCGATTTCCGTGCTAAGCTGTGCCCATGGATTAACTTAAATTACTTTGATATCCACTCAAAACTTTACACGAATGATTGACAAAAATTTCAACATGTTCCTTTTTAAAGACGTATAATAAAAATAAGTTTGAAATAACCGCACTTATCGAATTTCTGAATGCAAATGACAATATTAAATACAAATGTTCGAATTTGAAATATTTCTTTGCGTAGTTTTGGTTCATTCATACCTAGATATACGGCCATAAAATTAAACAAGCTGTCATGTTTGGTTCTGGAAAACTGAAGAAATCCAAATTGATTAAAAACTAGTATCAATAAATTAAAAAGAGTAAACCATAAATTCTCATATTTATTGTTATTAATTCCCTAAAAGTTCGATACTTTATTGTAAGTGTTCGAGATCTTAAGAGTATCTTGGTAAACTTCATGAGAACATTCCATGTTTACTAAAGAACATTGTTTGATTTGTAAATTTAAAACTTCCTACGAGTTTTGGAAATGTTTTTGTCCAATTAGGTTTTGTGGAGACGAAAACTAGAGAAGGAAACAAAATTTGACTGAAATTTAAAGCTCCATGTTTTCTGACCACATCTTGGACATTAATGACTAACTTTGTCTTATCTTTCCCCACTGTGTAGGTACATAGATTGTATTAATGACTGAAAGGTATACCTACATTGGTACCCATTGCATTTTTACTCGAACATAATGAAGACGTTCTGATTTCAATATAAAAAGTCTACTACCGATATTGAAATCTTCAAGGAAAAAGCTTTTAAACTTTTTTTTTTCTTTAAAGATAAATAAATGGATCTGCAGAAGTCTAAAAATATTGCAAAGATATATTTCTACGAAGAATAGATAAGAACGGCCTTTCATTACTAGCCCATGAATTTATTCATTCCTTTGATGTTCAATAGTTTCTCACAAGATTATTTTCATTGTCTGTTTAACTTTTCTTATATTATTCTCCAGCTTTCCTCTGATAAAACTTATAGCCTCAACGCCTTGAATTCTTTTATGTAGAAATATTACTTTATTTAAATACCTATGTTTCTACCTTTTCTAATAGTATGCAGCTACCGTCTTATGATAACTCATCCAATTGAAAATGGTGTTGACTTTTGGTTTTACACAAGTATCTACAGAATGTAGGTATGCAGCTACATAAAGTTTGAAACTTATTAATAAGAGAGGTTTTCTGTTTGTGTGTGAGAGGTTGCCGTCTAAACGGTAAGTCGTAGAAACTTGAAATTTTGTACACAGGTTCATATTTTTATGGCGGTGGTTATAGACTAGGTTTCCTAAAGCCGGCCGTTCGCGAGTTATTTAAGAAATTCGAAATTTTTGGCCGTCTTTGGGTCACATTTTGGCCTGGAAGTTGAAATTTGTCGCAATGACCTATATTTTTTTATTTTTTCATGTGGTGTGTTGTGTGGCGTGTGTGTGATGGGTGTGGTGTGTGTGTGATGGGTGTACGTGGTGCGTGTGTGGTGTGGTGGGTGTATGTGGTGTGTGTGATGGGTGTGCGTGGTGTGTGTGTGCTGTGTGTGTGGTTTGTGTATGTGGTGTGTGTGTGTGATGGGTGTGTGTGTGGTGGCTGGTGTGTGCGATGGGTGTGGTGTGTGTGTGTGATGGGTGTGTGTGGATGATGTGTATGTGTGGTGAGCGATGTAAACTCGCGGGTATCCCGCTAGTATTAATATAATTTCAATGGAAAGAAAATCACAATATCTGTTCTGATCAAATTCAATTTAATATCAAAGAAAAGTCAAAAAACATTTTTAAAAACAGGAACTGAAGAGGCCAACATAAAGTCTTGCTAGAGCTCAGTTTATTTTTTAAAAAACAAATACCAGTAGCTACTGTAACTTGCCAAGTTTAGTCCTACGCAATATGTTTTTAAGCAAAAGAGTTAAAGATGCTATTGACATGCTACATCGAAAAAAATGCTGGTGGTCCTGAAAATGTAATAAAATTTAGGAGCGTCTTACAACTTACATGGTTGACATTTCTCAATGGCGGGATAACGATTATATTGGATTTACATGGCCCTTATATTTCTAGTGGACACATTGAAACGGGTCTGTCAAATTTATCTTTCACCGGGAATCGAATATTCCAATTTCCAATATAATCATAAAATAGATAAAATAATGAACCAAAAGTTGAATTATGATGCTGTACAGCATTGAAAGCTTTGGACCTGTCTTCAAATTCTTCTCTCCATCATCACCTCATTTCTCCTATACTGCCTCCCATTTCCCGATCCATGAGTTCCTACCTCCAGAGTTCATAAACCACCTCATCAATGAAAGATGCCTAGATTTGGTCCGAGTGAAATCTATTACTTTAAGTGAAAGGGTGATATTCTAATCAGTTGTCCCATGTTTCTGCTTGTGGTGTATGTCAAGCCCAGGCCGGAGTGAAGTGTGTATCACATTAATTTATATGTCCGTGCCTTCAAAACGTTATTGTTGACATAAAAACCTGACTTCAAATGATAAAAAGAAATAAATACGTAAGGAAATGAAATTAATACACTAAGAGGAAATAAGGCAAGCCTAGTAGGTATTTGTCCGAATTGTACGAAATATCAAAGAGGATGACATAGAAAGAATGAACAAGATGTAAATCTAATATAAGCCTAGAAATGGATTTATGTCTTTTCACATATCACCATTTTGAGACATTTCGGAGTACAGATTCCTTTGGTGGAGATATGGACCTGCCTTAGAATCCTTAGATGGAAACATTAGACATGGTTATCGGACATCCTATCATGGAGTGCAAAATCTTTCTATGATAAAATCATTATCTTCTAATCATTTACAATGTCTATGTACGTTATATTCGTATAGTTTTTAGTTTATGCCAGTATCGTATCTTATATGTGTATTAACAATAACAACATTGGAAACAATAATAATGATGAACTATGAATCTATTTGTATAGGTTGTGAAGTTAAGAGCACATTTGCGTGGGTAGTAGATTTGAACAACGTAAGCTCAATCAATGAATGGTACTCAGACCTATGAGTAGGTATTACTTTATTTGAATACCTATGTTTCTACCTTTTCTAATAGTATGCAGCTACCGTCTTATGATAACTCATCCAATTGAAAATGGTGTTGACTTTTGGTTTTGTGTTCCAAAGGATTTATGTACATCCGATGAACTGAATTTCGATTTTAAATTGATGAAAATATGTTCCAGAAAGAACTTCGCGTATTTTGCACTCAACAAATTTATAGCAGAAGACGTATCTTCAATATAATTCAAAACAACAATAATGGTTGTTTGAACGTCAAAACATTTGAAAATGCGTAGAGCAAGTAAATTTGCTTTTGGAAACTACCCAGTGACCATCAGCCCATCTTAGAACGAATAAAAACGGACCTTTGGAATTAAAATGGCAAATATTTGAACGTGCTGGATATAAAGAACCTCCACTATAATTAAACTAGTATTTTTTTCACTCATCTCATAGCTTCTGGAACTTAGCTTCACAAGTTTGCCAATGATTAACATAAGTACACGGAGCTTTAGTAGTAAAAGTAAACTCGAGATTTTGCTCCATTCATCCACTAGTTCATTGGTTCTCAAACCATGAGATGTAACTGCCATCAAAGTGATGGCAGTTAGGTATGTAAAATATATTTTTTACACGAAACCAACTACAAGTGATAAATATAAGAACTTTCTATTCATAGATTAGAGAAAATGAAAATTCATTTTCTTTAGAATTATATCGGATATCACAAATTAGATTCTATTTACCACCCTATAGTATAGGTGTATGCTAAAAGTTTTCCCCAAATCTATGAGGAAAAAGATTTTTCACCATGAAAGTCTCTGAAGTTTTCATAGATAGGTTGAAGTTGTCATACATAGGTTGTAGAAAATGACTGGAATACTTGAAAGTAATCAACAATAAGTTGGGAACGGCTGATATTCAATAGTTATTGTGCATACAAATTTAATAGTATACAATTTTTAATTTATCAAACGGAACTTTCAGCACGGGTTCAATATAATTAATGATATTATCGATTTTATTTGATCATTATTTGATCGCTCGGATAATTGATTGGATTGCAACTTGATCTGAATGCAATAGTATCATGTAAATGAGAAATACACAAGTTATGTTTTTATATCGGCAAATGAGATGTTATTGAAAGGTGTGAGGTGTTGATAGTTGGTTTTTTATAGATATTTTTTCCCCATTATTAATATTTACTTTATTATTTTATTAGACATCTAATGAAACCCAACGTATTTTGTGGTGGTAAATGATCTTTCGCTTTAATTCTATTAGTTGTACTCGTAGTTATTAGGCAAGATACGTATTTGGTTCTATCCCTGCAGATTTAGTAGAACTCATGTTGTATACGGTCAGACGGGTTGGGAATTCAAATTGGAATGGACATTCCACAATCGTTGCACCACCTAGCCCCTTGGTATTCATAAAGAAAATAATTTTAAAATTAGATCATCAAAAGTTTCAACGAATGTTTGGATCCCTTATCCCTAAACTTGAGAATCCCATCCATTCAGTCTCTATTCAAGACGCTCACCAGTCCCGATGTTACCTTGATATGACGATATCCAGTAGCTCACGTGCTGTAGATAGACGGTTGCCAAATTACTAATTCCTCAAAGGGTCACTACAACACCCACTCATATGACCTTGAGAGTTGCTCCTATGAAGAACTTTGGACAGTGACCTAAAACCTAGAAACTTGGATTCAATTGTAGTTTATACCTGGAACATTGGAGTTTTAATTGTACCTGGAACGCGGGAACTTGGATTCAGTTGTACCTAGAACACAGGATTCAATAAAATTGTTTTAAGTACAAAACTTACTGGTACCTAGAATTTCACGAATAAAATCATAAACAATATTACAATAAATTATTAAAAAACAACGCCAAGCAATCTACTCGTACAGAACTGTACAAGGGTTAGTTTGGATCATACTTGAGAATCGTTACATGTCGTAGGCGTAAGTTTGATATTTGCTGAATGAAAAGTAAAAGGTAAGAATATAGAAGACGTGTATGAAATTAGATCTCTTTTTATACAAATAATAATTCACCAAAATTGAAATAATACTTGTAGTGATGATAATAATGATGATAGACACAAACTCACATGTGTGGGCTAAACATACGTACAGTCATACATATATACATAGGTACGTTTCTTTTATATTATTTCTACTCGTAGGTACATGAGTATACTTTGCTCTTCAAGCTATAGTCAAAGCCCTCAGGTGTTAAGAGGCTATTCTGTAACGGTCTGTGGGATGAAGTGTTTTGAAAGTAAAATTATTTTTAATATGATAAACCCTATAAAAAAGATTTGAATTGTAAAGAGCCTCAGAGGCCCTTATAATATCATACACGCTTATTTGTAACATGAAAATCCATTACCCATTCATATATGAGGATATCTCCCCATAACAAATGGAACCTTGTTCAATGTTCATGCCTGTAGTAAGAAGTATAAGATCCTAGCCTGAGGTCAAGTTGAGTTTGACAAAAATGAATGAAGCTCTTCACTATAAAGTTAAACCAAGGACCCCATCCATCCAGTCTCTATTCAAGACGCTCACCAGTCCCGATGTTACCTTGATATGACGATATCCAGTAGCTCAAGTGCTGTAGATAGACGGTTGCCAAATTACTAATTCCTCAAAGGGTCACTACAACACCCACTCATATGCTATGACCTTGAGAGTTGCTCCTATGAAGAACTTTGGACAGTGACCTAAAACCTGGAAACTTGGATTCAATTGTAGTTTATACCTGGAACATTGGAGTTTTAATTGTATCTGGAACGCGGGAACTTGGATTCAGTTGTACCTAGAACACAGGATTCAATAAAATTGTTTTAAGTACAAAACTTACTGGTACCTAGAACACTTGATACTGGCTGGTACCTGTCTACAAAAGTAGCCTTCATTGAGAGACATAATGGAAATGTTGTTAGACAAATAGAAATCATTAAGGAAATATGAAGGTGAAGGTATTGTGACCCTTCCAGTAAAACACAATAGTTACTTTGAGAACGGAAGTGAGAGGTCAAGTCCACGTGCTTGCATTTATTTCACGCAATTTAGGACATTTTTTAAGGTGACAGTACGCTTAGGTTTTCGGTAAGCTGGCCACCTGACAATCAGCCAAACAAATATGGTTTGATGGGAACGAAAACAACAAATCATCAGGTGCGTATATGTGAAATGTAAATGTATTGCTCGCTGCTGCATTATAAAAGTCAAAAACCTAGAAGGAAATGACAGGTTGCTTTCAATTGTTTTGTTCAAAATAAACAAATAGTTCGTGTGAATATTCTGTGCATAGTGACCATCAGTTGTTCCAAGATGTTCACTAGGGTGACACAATAGTCATATTGACCTCGACCTCCCCAGGGTTTAAAATTCCAGGTTACTAAGGACCTTAGGGTTAGGAATGGGTTTTTTCCGGAGTAGGGAGTTGGGTAGTTCATTATTATTATTATTATTTTCTTTCAAACTTGGGCAAATCAGAAGATCCTAGATTACATTAAGATTTGATCAAAATTTCTTTCAAAAAGATCAAGCACTTTGAAGAACTGAAAAAAGAGCCTCGTATAAAGCTGAACTTCCACAGTAGCGACTCTTTTGGTTGTTACTCGAGGAACAAATTAATACGATTTTTATACAAACTCGTCAAAACTTCTGTGCTGTTGGTAGTATTGTAAAGTTTCTGTGAATGAGCTTGGTCTTGGTCATAATTGTAGACAAAACTCAACTCAACTGATGATAGCAATGAATCATTAGTAGTGAGACATCACATAGGTAGGTAAGGTTCGAATCAGACATACCTATGAGTTGAACAATGCTATAGGTATCACTTTCATTCTAGAATCAAGCTCTCATTTATTCCAGCTCAAATGATAGGGTTAATTCAACAAGTTCCTATTTTCTTTTTTTTTTTTATTCATTTATTGTCAAGTATGAATTGGATTTTTTGTATTGTTGCCCTCAAAAACACTGAAACCACTCATTAAGTTATAATCATAGACCATTAGATCCAGTTTAAATTCTTACAGGGTACTTAGAAATGTCACGATAGACGATTTGTTGCAGCTAGGGACTTTTAGTGATTTGGTTTAATAGTGGATCTAAAGATACCGTATTTATTGAGTTACCTAAAATTAAATTCTAGTCTTTTTTGAAATCCGAAATGAATATCAGCTGAAAGTGCTGAAACTATTAAACCAACTGCATCTATCACCAATCAAAATATCACCTATTCACTTGCCATACCTATTTCAAACCAAGTAGAATTTTATTAAGAAATGTAGAACACTTAATTACAAGTGTTAGTAAAAGTTAATTACCCATATAGGTAGGTATACCAGAAATTAAAAGTTACTAGACATTAATAGTTATTTAACATAAAAACACACCGACCCTAATCCTAGTTGATGGAAAAATGTCTAAATTCTAAACTTATACCAGATATTAAAAGTTACTAGACATTAATAGTTATTTAACATAAAAACACACCGACCCTAATCCTAGTTGATGGAAAAATGTCTAAATTCTAAATCAAGTTCATTCACAGATTTAGATGTTCAAATTGTTCAAGGCAATGTTAGAATACCAATTAATAAATTACTAAGTCCACCCACCAAATATTTTCGATTCATGTTGAGATTTCATAGCTCGCGGTGGAAATTTTTCATTCATAAGTTCTGATGTTATTGTTGTGGCTGTCTTCACTACAATATGTACATCATTCAGACCAATACCTAGATACATTAGTAAACATGGTATTTCATTGTTTTATCTACCTACGATAATTTGTTTTTAAAATAATTCTTCTCCATGTCCCCTAATTCCCTAAATATGCGATTGCCAAGACTTTTGAATTAGAACTTACTAAAGTAGAACTTACTAAAGATAGTAAAGTTTGTATGATGTTATGCAATCTGTGCCTTCCGATGAAATGAAATAACTTACCCAATAAAATAAATGAAAATAGTTACCAGATATACTCCCAAATAGGAATTTAAAATAGACAAAATAAATAAATAAAAATACTGTAGGAATAAAAAAAAGAAAAAGAAATTTGCAGTAAAAACATGGCCAAGTTGGTGAGAATATCTAGTTTAGTAGAGTCATTCATTTTGCATACACTTGACACTGTTTGTATCGCAAGTTAATTCTTCTCCATCATACTTGATATTTTTGTTTCTGTAATGTCGATGGTAATTACATAGCAATTGTCACCCATATGCCTAACAAGGTGTGCCAAATCATAATAACAGTCATTAAGCATCTCCATAGATCAACTCTTTTGTTGATTATACCTGACTGTACGATTTGTTAACTCACAAGAAGTATTTAGCATCCATGTGAACAGTTAGAAAGTTATTGGAACGAAATATAACTAGATAGTAGTTGCCTTACACTGAGTGGTAAGTTCAATTTCGGTTGTTGTTGTTGTTGTTGTTGTTTCGGAGTTGTTGAATTTTTAGATCGAATGTTTTTACATAATATCTTCAAATGTCTCCAAGTAGGTCATTTATTTTGGCAAATGCGTTTCATTCATGAGACCAATTTTGTCAATTTAATTTTTGTGATTGCTAACATCGGTTACTTGAACTACGAGTAGGTATCTATAGACTATGACTATCTATCAGCGTATTTTCTATTTGACATTCAGTACTAAACCTACTTACTTGGGTGTAGTGAGAGTGTGCGAGTACAATGCTCTAGAATCTACACTACATAGATATAGGTATATTGTAGAATATAAAGAACACCAAGGCTAATGAAATCGATTCGCAGAGGTAAAAACAAAAAAAAAACTCCTCAAATATCGTGATTCAAACTTCTTCATACAAAAATAATGCCTTTTACAGGTCTGCAAATTTTCTAGTTTAAAGCCTCAAGGCAGATGTCTTACGGAAGTGCAATTATTAAATGATTTCATACATAAAATCGATAAAAATCTTTCCAAGATAAGATAAAAAGGGGGAGGTGCGCCCATAGCTAAAGGAAAAGGATTGTATTTAGTTCTTTGCTGAGAGAAGAATCGTGCTTAACGTCGCCTACACTGTTTTAATAATAGGTTCCAATATATAACAATCAATAAAACTGATTATTAGGTGGTCCACAATCTACAAGTTCCTCTCCTGCTTGCTTGGAAACTGATACATTCTAATTGTAAAGCTCTTGCCTTGCCACATGAGTAGTAATTAAAATTGAACACTATCTCAAATGTATAATAAATAATTAGCGTCGCCCATTGCAATTCCAGGGAGACACAAGAATCATGGTTTCTATATTGGTATTGGTATATTATTGATGCAGCAAATATTATTGGCATTGTAGACTGAGGGAGAAGAATCGATACTCATATTTCAACGCCTATGCTAAATGCCATGGCATGATGTTGATGTAGGGAGTCTGAAGCAGACAAATCTTAAGATGAAAATTTTCACAAGGAGGTACTCTCCAACCTCTTGAGAAGAGAAAAAACGTCATCCCCCTAATTCAAAGCTGAGATTGCGATCACAAGTATAGGTAGAAAACATACTCATAGCTTTCTTGCCTACAGATTTTGCTGATCCTGCAAAAATAAAGCGTTATTTTAAAAAAATATAATACAACTACCAATATTATCCAAGTTCCCTCTTTACTTTTAATTTTCAGAACTTTATGAAGATACATACAGGGTGGTGTTTGGGCGTATCACAGTATATTACGCAACCTATGAGGGAATAACTCTCCTGATTTCGTTTGAAATATTTATCAAAAGTCACCTTGTATTTTCTCTCGTCTCTATAGATATATCCTATTATTGCATTTTTTTAAAGCTCAATTTTGTCTCGTTTTCTAGAAAATAAAAATATGCAAAACAATGTTTAATAAATTTGAAAACAAGGGGAATGTGGATATGATCGATTTTAGGTTAAAAACAAATATAAAATAAACACATTACCTACGCACATCTATTATACCCATGTTCCTTTTTGGTTGATTTAAATAGAAAATGATGGTACAAGTGTCTCAGTATATTCAAGATGTGCCAAATTTTTCGCTGTTTTTCTCTCCGATAGGTCTTGGCGGCCAGAGCAACCCTTTTGAATTTTCAAAGTTTATTTAGGATTCAGAGCGATCCTACAGGGGTTTGTTTAGCTTTTAGACCGACCATTTCGATATTTTCAAGTTTATTACGGATATTATCTCCTGGTTCATTAATTTATTTTCCTAGAGTATTCAGGACTTTGCAGCAATGTCAAAAGTCTAATTGGATTCCCCATGTCCCTTTGTCATATCTCTATCGAATATATTATTTTATTAGCGAATAGCATTTCTGTATTTGAAATAATACACAATGCCATTAGGTTATTCCAACGTTAGGTATGAGTAGGTATGACCACATAAAAATATTGAATACTAGCTGAATTCCGTCGCTTCGCTCCGGAATCCCGCTAGTTCATCCCGAGGCATGGCCAAACTTGTGGAAAAGGCATGGCCGAACTTGTAGTTATCAAACTAAAAACATAAACGAAACTCAAATATTAGGCGAGCGAGGAAAAGTTTTCTATCCCGCAGTCTCTGCACTCTGTGTATTTCTTATGGAGATTTCAGCGATCAAAAATTGATCATATCTCAGGATCGGTGTAGATTTTCGCAAAATCCTTTCTTATTGCACACCTAGACCATAAAAAGAATATTCCTACCAAATTTCAGCTTTCTAGGTGGTGTGGTTCTCGAGATAGAGCGATCAGTGTGTGAAATGTGAAATGTGAACTGTGAATGAGTGAATGGATCTTGTTCTTATAATATAAGACTAGCTGAATTCCGTCGCTTCGCTCCGGAAGCCCGCTAGTTCATCCCGAGGCATGGCCAAACTTCTGGAAAAGGCATGGCCGAACTTGTATTTATCAAACTAAAAACATAAACGAAACTCAAAAAGTTGGTCGAGAGCGGAACATTTCTCTCCCGCAGTCTCTGCACTCTGTGTATTTCTTATGGAGATTTCAGCGATCAAAAATTGATCATATTGAGTTCTTGTTCTTATAATATAAGATTATGCTATTGGGGAGAAGGAGAATGATATTCCTCCACCCCTCTCCTGTCCATTTATAACTTACAATAATATGTGTGTACATAAATTGACCAATGTTATGTTTTCAATTCAATTTTCTTTTTTTCCTTTTTACAATTATTACAAGACCCTTGTCTTCTTGAACTTTTATTTCTATACCTTGGACTGGGAGGAAAATGTTTTATTATCTTCATTGACGATGTAGTTACTCGGATCAAACATCACGTCGCTTATGATAAATATCGATATAAAAAATAAAAATGCCCATGGAATAATTAGGATATTGCTTTGTAAATCATACGAAAATAGCTACTTACTAGTTTTATAAAATCCTGATGAAGTGATATAACCATCATGGCAATGTGGAAGATTTACATCTAAATTAATAGCTGAAGAAATCATTCATAAAGTAAGAAAATAAACCAACTCACAAAGAGTGTCTTGTAAAATCAAAACACGACTTTGCTGAACAATATTCACTCCTTTCTGTCTTCAAGCTTTCAAAAGCGCGTTGACAAATAAATGTTTGGAAAAGTTTTAATATGTGACGACACAACCGTATCCCTCTTTCTCATATTCTCTCTCTTTCTCTCTCTCCCTCTCTCTCTCTCTCTCTCTCCTGCTTCCCTTGTTTCCATAACTTTACGGGAAAAGTGAAAAAAAAGAACGGGGAAAAAATGAAACAAAACAAAAGATAACTAAATTAGAAAATGTTTGGAATATTTTCAATAGGGGGTTTGTTTGATTAGGTAAAAATAGAAAGGGTTATACTGGTATAATTTATGCAAGCTTGAGGGTAGCTGTGGTAACACGCTTGAGTGAAAATCAGTCAGACGTAAGATCGGTAATCAGCACATGTCACACCTACCCTTAATTGAGACCAATGCTTCTTACTTTTCTTTCAAATTTGAAGACATTTTCCACCCCCCCGATCTTTGTGTGTTTCCAGTGAATTGGAATTTTTTTGGTTCAATCAGATGAAGACTGGGATTGGGTTTGGAAATGTGTTACAAAATGTCCAATATCCACAATATGTGACAATTCAGTCGAGGTGACAAAAAGATCTGTTGTACGCCATATTGCTGGAATTCTAAAATATCTAATTATACAGATCTTGCGGTAGGTAGGTGCCTACTGCAACTTTTCGGAAAGTGATTTTTTCTTTTCGTAATAATAAAACTTATTGAATTGTGAGCTTTTGCTATAGTTTTTAACCTAAAACCATTTATTGGGTAGAATTTCCACAAACTCTAAGAAGCTATAAAGTTGAATTTGCTACCCAAGATTTTCTGTTCACATTAAACAAGCTGGGTCCGTCCCTCCGGGATTTTTTTAGCCCGTAGTTTATTCGATCGTGATTAGAGAAAATCAGTACCTATGTAGGTACCTACCTAATTTGTTTAATATTCAGTTTATTATTATTCTTGATTTGATTTTTCGATTTTAATTTCATGTAATGATTTAAAATCAAGACCAGAGCCCGTTCTCCCTTTATTCCCAATCTAATGTTTATGTCACCCATCCATTTATTGGCCTTGCTCGGCGTAGCTTAACACAGGTGACGCTAAAACCGGTCTTAAAATAACGACTGAAGTGTTATCCGGAAATGAAATTAATACACTAGGAGGAAATAAGCAAGCCTAGTATTTGTCCGAATTGTAGGAAATATCAAAGAGGATGACATAGAAAGAATGAACAAGATGTAAATCTAATATAAGCCTAGAAATGGATTTATGCCTTTTCACATATCACCATTTTGAGACATTTCGGAGTACAGATTCCTTTGGTGGAGATATGGACCTGCCTCAGAATCCTTAGATGGAAACATTAGACATAATTGAACAATTTTATAGTTATTGTTTTCCTTATGGTTATCGGACATCCTATCATGGAGTGCAAAATCTTTCTATGATAAAATCGTTATCTTCTAATCATTTACAATGTCTATGTACGTTATATTCGTATAGTTTTTAGTTTATGCCAGTATCTTATATGTGTATTAACAATAACAACATTGGAAACAATAATAATGATGAACTATGAATCTATTTGTACAGGTTGTGAAGTTAAGAGCACATTTGCGTGGGTAGTAGATTTGAACAACGTAAGCTCAATCAATGAATGGTACTCAGACCTATGAGTATACAGTGCAGGATATTTTGATGAATATATCAAAACGGAATTAATTTAGAAAATCTTCTTCAATCTCTCATCACTCAGATTTTGATGAGATCATTATTTGAATATTTTGGATAATTGTTTTCGGGGGCTAAGTCAGTCCCTATGTCCAACATAGATAAGAGAGAGAGAGAGAGAGAGAGAGAGAGAGAGAGAGAGAGAGAGAGAGAGAGAGAGAGAGAGAGAGAGAGAGATTTATTGCTTTTTTAAATTGAAAAAAGTTCTTATTTTTCTTTCCTCTTTTTTCCGAAGGTACTCGGAAAGGGCGAGGTTTTTAGGGCTGCAAAAACAGAGGTGCCTAAAGTAAATTTTCGACTTCGCTTCTCTGCTCGTCAAATTTGCCAAAATCGAACCTCGTAGATTCGTATAAGCTTAACCCATCCCCTGGGGCAAATTACCCCAACACCTAAGCCTCAGAGTGGGCTTTTTGTGTATGGAGTTAAGCTGGGAAAAAAAAAAAAAAAAAAAAAAAAAAATCCGATCTAAATAGATCTCCAAATCCTCCAGAAGTAGGCTAAAACCATTATATTGAGGACAAAATGACATACCTAGCCTGGGAATCTGGGACTGAAGTCTGAACCCACACGCCGACCTGTTTAGCAGGGAAGCGCCTTGACCAGGAAACATTTATTTCACCATTTCACTTTTCAATGCTATTTTGAGCGTGTACAAGAACAGTTCGAGATATGATAAAGAATCCCAAAAGGTAAGGGAAGTCAAATAGGTAAGTCGTGTGATCTTCACCCCAGATATTTTTTAATTTAATTTAACTTCATTTTTTTTTTTTTTTTTTTTTAGGTTTTTAAAATTTTTATTTAATTTTTAGAAAATTTTAAAAAACACAAA
>NW_007378120.1:73149-75649 GCF_000475195.1 Diaphorina citri
TCCTATTCAGTACCTTTTCCCCCGGGACTCGAACCGTGCCTGCTTGATGTCAAGTCGCACCACTGCTGGCTGCATACGCTCTATTGGGGTTTACCAGGATTTCGTGTTTTCAATATTATTATCTTCGCGTGTCCAGTTAGTTTGTTTAGTAAGGTGACAGTTTGCTATCGATTACAGTCAAGTCGAGTGGCAAGAGGCCCATTGCCCCCCAGAAGGTGAATGGGTCCGTCGCAGGGGAGTAGGAAATCTTGGGTAATTTTCCTTGGAGACAGGGTCTAGGCCGGCCGAGGGGGGGGGGGGGTGGGGGCACCACCCCCCCCCCAAAGTTATCAGGGCCTCTTACACTAGATAAAATTGGATTTCAGAATAATAATCCAAAACACCATTTTTTACTTTTATCCTATAGGAAGGAAAGTAATGTAATCGGGTCAAAATTTCGATGGTCAGTTTTTAGTGCCAAAACACGTTTTGAGGTCCCTAGAGCTTAAATCCAAAGTTTCAGCCATTGGTCCGTGTCTGTGTCTGTGTGTCCGTGTGTCTGTAAACAAAATATCTCGAGAACGGTAAGAGGTAGAGACTTGAAATTTGGTATGTAGCTGTCAAATGTGACAAGGATGCGACACGAAACTTTTGGTTAAGACCGGTGCTACGGTTGGCGGCATTTTACCGCTTTTTGGCGGTTTTTGGTGTAATTTAACAATATCTCGGGAACGGTATAAGCTAGAAACTTGAAATTTGGTATGTGGTTCACTAATGTGACAAGGATGCAACACAAAACGTTTGTTTGAGATGGTTGCTGCGCTTGGCGGTATTTTGACCGCTTTTGGACAGATTTCGACCGTTTTTTGGCGGTTTTCAGCTATAGCGACAAAACGGTTAGAGATATTGTAAAAGTTAGGGTAAAAGAACACTCAAATAAGCATCATTTAATAGGATAAGGAAAGTCGTGTGATGTTCACACCAGATTTTTGAAATTTGATTCAAGGTACATAGAAGATTGTTGGAAAATTTCTTATAAACTGATTTCAAAACAATGAATTATTAATTAATTGTTACTGAACAGAAACGTATGAATGTCCAAAGATTCCTCTTTCTTATACATAATCCTGTTACTTCTGCGCCACCCTGTAATAAGGAAAGCCAAAAAGAGAGGAAGGGGAGTGTTTCCCATTTTATAGTACGGGGGGGGGGAATGAATGTCTGCTCGTGAAAACTTTTAAAATTAACGACCTCTAAAACTTAGTACACACCTAAAGCTGTGCAAGAAACCATTAGGAGAACATTCCACCACGCTAGAAACTAGAAAGAATATGAATTGGTGTGCACAGTCAGGGAAGTAACTTGAGTTTAAGCAACAGGGAAGTTAAGTTACTTTTGAAGAAATATGTATGATGGTATTATTTATTTATTCTTTATTTAGTACAATTTACAATCTTACGATCTATGACAAACTGCGCTTATTGATATATAAAAAAAAAAAAAACAACTAGATTTTAACAGAAATCAGCTAGATTGAATTAATGAAGAGAATAGCAAAATTATAAAGATTCCATCCACCTTTCAAGATTGGTTTTGAATAGCTTAAAGTTATTTTCAAATATATTAATTGTGTCAGGAAGGGAGTCAGGAAGGAAATGCCAAGGATTCATTGTAGAGGAAGGAGGTAAATTTAGGATCTATAAAAAAAGCTATAGGGGAGTACGTAACTTGAGTTTAGCAATGATATGGGTTAAATTGTGTTTGAATGGGCCGGATTCAATTGGGATATGGGTCATGGTCATGGGTCAAGAGATAATATGGGCTACATACCTACTCTATGAAGATGTGTACACTTGTACAGTGATTCCAGTGGAGATATTTACATACAATGATAGAGTCCCAATCTCCTACCCTATTGAAAATCCACAGTAATCTACACCACAAATGGAACGTGGTAACTATACCTGCCTACACTTTTGATTGTCAAGTAAATAATGTCTCCATATTTTATTTAAAGTAAATACAATAGCCGACTTTAATGTGGACGCACCTCAAGGAATTTGAGAACACAGTAAGCAAAAGCCAAAGACATCGGATAAGCCAGCCTGGTTCACCTCGATTCCCGCCCGGCCGGACTTTATCCGTAACTGAAAAGGTTCGTTCTCGGAACGGCTGGCTTTCTCTTATCCTGTACTTTTTCTCTCTTCAATTTCGGAACGATAAGATCTGTTCTGTAAAGGTGTGACATAGTCATCGACTGAACCGTCCAGACTTCCTCGACGACATAGATTCACCTCGTCGTCGAGCGACTATGTTTGGACATGGACACACCTTTACAGTTCCCTCTATCAAAACTATTGCACCCTTGGAAAAAGTATCGAATTATCATGACACCCTGTAGTTACTGATACACCGCCAGGTCAGGCAAACTAATCAGGTTAGTCTTGAAAAGAGACGTTGAACCAGAGAAAAGAAAGGACACCGTACCAAGTTGGTATTGGTAGTTCATCCTTCAATTTCT
>NW_007378120.1:80649-152483 GCF_000475195.1 Diaphorina citri
AAAAGGACGGGTTGTCAGGCCAGGTTGCCAAACTTCCTCTGAACAAGAAAGAACCTGTCTTCAGCTCAGAAGAGTTCACAAACGCGTAATAATAGAGAATGATGAGGCTCCAAAGACTCCAAAGAAATTGGATGCCAGTGACAGAATCAGATCTGTTTGGAAATAAGGGGAGCTTCAATTTCGAAGAACCATGAAACAAAAGTTGTCGAGAGGAAAGTGATGGTTTATAACCACCCAACCAACAAACTGAATAAGGTTGGTTCTCGGAACGGCTGGCTTTCTCCTATCCTGTCCTCCTTCTCTATTCGCTTTCGGGAGGATAAGAAGAACCATGAAACGAATATTGTATAAACTCAAACAAGCAAAAATCTCTACAAGTACACATAATTTCACAGGATAAAAGTGTCCTCTCGTGAACATCACCCAACCCGAGTGGGATAGGGGAAAAGTCAACATCACGTGATTGCTCTGATACTCTGATGGTCATCCACCCGGATGACAACTACCAACCACGCGAAACGTTGTTTAACTTCCTTGATCCATCGGAAACCGATGCATTCAGCGTGCTAACGCTGCACCACCGGCTAAAGACCGTAGCAGTTACAGTTCCCTCTAGCAAACCTATAAAAAAAAAAAAAAAAAAAAAAAAAAAAAAAAAAAAACCACTTTGGCGGCCAACATGTTCATCACATAAAGGAAATTTGCTTGTTGAATTTTAGAATCAATCGGGTCTTTGAACACCCCGGAAGGCTCCTTTTGAGAAACACCTTTCTCCAGAAGACAAAACCAAGCATTTCAGCATTTAATGTTGTCTGAGATCTCGAGAAGTACGTTGTGTTGGTTTGGCAACCCAAACTTTGGGCAGTCCGCCAATAAATTTTATTATTTCTCTCTTGGGCTGTTTTTTCCCGGGAAGGGAACAGCCCCATTCAAATTGTATTTGTAACGCAAAAGTTGACGTGGGGGATAATTCAGCGCGACAGTAGCTTCCATACTCTGTACTTCTCCCCCTACTCTGTACTTCTCCCTCCTATATTCCATCTCCCCTCTCATATGCGACACGAGGACCCCGGGGGTAAATATGGAATATAATCTACAGGCAACCCAGCCACACTGTGTAGGTAATACATAATTATCAGAGAAGTTCAGAATATAGCACTTATTTTCCCAAAATATGGCACTAAAAAACATGGCAATGTGGCACTTATTTTGGGAAAATATGGCATTTATTATTATTATTATTATTTAGCAATTTTTTACTTTCTTTTCTTTGTTCTTAAAGTTTTATATTTTACCCAAAAATGCTTAAAATATGGCAAAATAAGCAAAAAAGTAAGTCTTTTTAGGCTTTTTATGGCATTTTTCCAAATTTTGCTAAAATATGCAAAATAGTATGGCGCCATGGCAATATGGCATTTGAACTTCCTTGATATAAACAATCTATATCAATAAACCTTACTGTGTGTTATTTCGTTCGAATGGCGATGCTTTAATGTGGATTGTGTGAAATAGAAGGGTAAAGGGACATTTTCCAGTCTTATTCGAGTGGACTCAGTACTACTGCCATCTACTGCTCAGTCAGCAGACTGTATAAAGCCATTCAATATCATGCAGACCTAATCAGGTATTCCTGCGTCAGTGAGTGGCTGACCTAAGGTAGAAACAGTCAAATTTTCTTTTGCCCAAATCAAGTTAACCAAGCTTCATAAGGACTTGAAAGAATCGTTTCGTTCTACACAAGTAGAACTAGAACTTTACACTGCATAGTTAACAAGTGCATATTTGCATCTACCTAAGCGTGCATCTCCGCTTTTCAATCAATACAAAATACAAATGCAACCCGATCATTATACGAGGCAACGTTGTGACTGGACGTACATCGTATGATGTACATAGGTAATGCATTGTGAGTCGTGATGTCTTATTGTACAATGTACGTACATACATGGTCCGTATGTTCTATTCGAATGAGTGACGGGTTTAGGACGGACTGTCAATCACTGTTCATTCTCAGGCATGGCGACAGAGACTCTCAGTGGAAATTCAGACAACCAGGGTTGGTTCTCTTCCTGGAAATCCTGCAACTTGGACTGCAGTCAGCAAAAGATTCGACTCAGGGAAAGCTACTCCAAGTGTACAAAACTGTTTACAGTTAAAGGACCGCCAGTGACTGGTGGTTTAGGACAGACTCACTGTCAATCACTGCTACTTCTGTCATGGTGCTAGGCGCTGGAGAATCTCCTCCCAGGAGTATCAGGAAATCTGGACCACTACCAGGGTTGGTTCATTTCCCGACAATCCTAAAATCTGGACAGGGGTACGTAGTTACTTTGATAGCGAATTTTCCTCAAACTTGTCAAAACCAAAACTGTTGGACATTTCCCTTGTAATTTTCTAATTCCTGACAATCCCAACCACTGCTAATCAGCAGTAACAGCTCATATTCTCTTACTAGCTGAATTCCGTCGCTTCGCTCCGGAATCCCGCTAGTTCATCCCGAGGCATGGCCAAACTTGTGGAAAAGGCATGGCCGGGAAACAGTTTGAGTACTGTTCTCAGTTCTTTCATTTGAAGATTCGCTTCAACTATCCTACATTGCTCATTTCAGATACCTACCTACATAAACGTTTTATTTTTCTACGACCAAAATTGTCTCTGTTACTTCAGGTATTAAACATGATTTAGGAATTTATATCCCAGCGTTAGCTCCATCAATTAATTTTCCATTTGGACCATTTGTTCCTACTAGAACATACAATCAAAATCAGCCTAGGTGCCTCTCATGTCTGATTATAACTATAAACCTACATACATTGAAATTCGTGTTCAAATTAATATTTCAATGTCACCCAAGTAAGCGCAACTGTTCTATTGCAGGGATGCAGGGTTGCTAGTTGCTATGATTTGATTTTTTCAAAGAGGTTTGATATAGTACTAGCTGAATTCCTAGCTGAATTCCGTCGCTTCGCTCCGGAATCCCGCTAGTTCATCCCGAGGCATGGCCAAACTTGTGGAAAAGGCATGGCCGTCTTGTAGTTATCAAACTAAAAACATAAACGAAACTCAAATATTAGGCGAGCGAGGAAAAGTTTTCTCTCCCGCAGTCGGTCGCTTCGCTCCGGAATCCCGCTAGTTCATCCCGAGGCATGGCCAAACTTGTGGAAAAGGCATGGCCGAACTTGTATATATCAAACTAAAAACATAAACGAAACTCAAATATTAGGCGAGCGAGGAAAAGTTTTCTCTCCCGCAGTCTCTGCACTCGGTATTTCTTATGGTGGATTAGCGATCAAAAATTGATCATATCTCAGGATCGGTTTAGATTTTCGCAAAATCCTTTCTTATTGCACACCTAGACCATAAAAGGAAAGAAAAATACGGCTTTTGCAAACCTTATTACTTATTAGAGCTCTAATATTTTCAAATGAGATCGAACCTGCGACCCAGGCCAACGTCTTAACCACTGCGTCGCGTCGCTGAGGTAGACGTATATTTTTTTTTTTATTTATTTATTTTTAATACAAATACAAACATTTCGGGAGTTTTCGATTTTCCCCAGTAGGTGGAAAAAAGAAGGCATCCAATGGTGAAAACAGCATCCTTTTAGCTCATCTAGAAGTGGGTTACATTTATTATGAGTGAGTCAGTCAGTTTCACAAGGGGTTGTATCTTAATAGAACACTTGCGCTCAATTGGGTGTCAAAGTCAAAGAGCAGGAAAAATCAGGAACAAAGGAATTTTTCTTTTTCTTCTACGACTTCTAGATCTCGAGATAAATCGATTAAAAAAAATACCGGTAAATTGTGAACTCTGACGTCACGGCATACGGTCGCGTACACGATGACGTCACATCAAGTGTTCCGAGCAAAGCTGATCTGTTTTATGATCTTGGAAGTGGCACTTAGTAAAGGTTTTTATTACATGTTTGTCATCTTACTGAGCTTAACTTCAGCACTTCATGTGGTCTGATACTTAAGTTTAATAGCCAAGTACCTAGGTACTTAGCAGTTACTAATGGTCCGAATACTAATACTAAGCTTATGAATGTTGTAAAGGATTAGAAAATCACTCAGACAAAATCGGATAGTTCATATTATGCATTGATTGCATTAAAAAATAAAAAAATAAAAAAAAAATGTCAAAGTGTAGTAAAACTACCTAAAAGTGTCACAGAAAGCTTAAATGTAACTTACCCATATGAATCAGTAAATACCTACTTGCCCATTTGATAAAAATGTTATCAATATTATCAGATTTCATCCCATATTAGCAGAGCGCCTGCAAAGTCATAAGTATGCTACGTGGCAAGCAGAGAATTACTGTCAGTTTTTACAATCTTGGCTGAAACCAGAAGCTAGATTTTCACCTTAGTTTGTAATAATATGTATACTCGTACCTACCTAAATCCGATAATATTAATATTGCTATCCTATCAAACATACGACTGCTGGGGTAAAGGGACATTTCAGTTCTACATGGACAGGATAAACAAGATAACCTATTCTATTCTAATGATTAGGTATTTTGAACACCTAATTTTCTTGGATATTTGATATTGTCACTATTGTTCTTGTGCTTAGATTTGCCAATGTTCTATATTTTTCAACAGTTTGCCTTCAATAATTTTAAAGGTAGGTAGGTGATTCCAATTATATCCTAAAGTAGATTAATAAATGAAATTGTATAAAACTATAGTCACACAATACACTTACATGAGATCTCGTCTAGCAAGTTTTTCTTGAACTAAACCAACACGGTCTTTGGTTTTTTATACTTTTTTTTATATCAGACACTGGTAGGTCTGGGACGGAAAAAATGGAGAAAAAAACAGATAAAAACAATTATCATTGTTCTGGTAATGAAACAGCTGAAAGGAAATGTAGTTGTGTATCTAGTTCTAATAATATAGAAATAGGTATTACGACCAAAGTTTATACGCAGTCATATATGAGCCACATCAGTAATAGTCCAATTATTCGGACATGTTCGAAATACTATCTCAGCTTCTGGTCTCATTCGAGGACATTTTGCAAACGTTTCTCGGGATTTGTGGTTTTGTGGTGTGAAAGCAGTAGGTATTACAAACCACAAATCCATTTCATAGCAGCAGTACAACTACCTGTCAAATAATAAATATATTATAACAACCTTTATTTATATATTACTAGCCGAAACCCGTCGCTTCGCTCCGGATTTCTGCTAGTAAATCCTTAAGGCATGGCCGTTCATGTCACTCATCCTATTAGTTATTGGATTTTATATTATTGAGATATTGGGAAAATCCTACAATGCTGCAGTGAG
The DNA here is from genome assembly GCF_000475195.1 of Diaphorina citri. Taxonomy (NCBI): domain Eukaryota; kingdom Metazoa; phylum Arthropoda; class Insecta; order Hemiptera; family Psyllidae; genus Diaphorina; species Diaphorina citri. The sequence continues at coordinate 85,951 of NW_007378120.1, forward strand.
CATCAAAGTTGTGACATAATAACACAAAGAAACAGCATTTACCATTTTTTTTAAGGGTTAGAAATCATACCTATGTATCTATAACATTATGTCATCAATTGATTCAATAATTACTGGAATTAAATTAAATATTTTAACCCTTACCCGTCTCGTGGGCCGTTTCGAGTGTTGGTACTGATAGTTAACATTGTCGTTATGTACGGGGACCTTGTCCTATAGAAATGTTCGTGCTTTTAGACACACCCACATTTCCTCATAAATCACTTGTCACCTACTCTAATCAATGTCATAAAAAAGGGAGAAAAAAAACTAGTAGAATCCGTTTGTAAAGCTATGTTAGAAAAAAATATAATGTCGGCCCATGCAGGCTCATTCTTTTCCTGCCTATAATGATAAATAAATCTCCTATTACCAAATGAAATCTCCGATTGGGTGCCATCAGTGAAACTTGCCACTAGAGGGGCACACAAATCTTTACCAATGAGAAATTCAACACATTCCTACACACTGAATATTATTGTGAGTAGATACTATGCCAAAGCTTTTGTCTATACTCTTTTCAATATCTATTTCCACACCAAATAATATTGTAGGTACTTTGCCAGCGCTGTACATTTGCACACCGAATAATTGTAGGTACTTTGCCAACGCTTTTGTGTTCACTCTTTTCACCTCGGCAATATTTCCACCCAGAATGTTAGCGGTGATAAAACAAGTGAAATGTTTTGATTTGCAGAGGGGGCTGCAAGGAAACATAGGAGAGAAGCTGGGAGAGATAGAATGGGAGAGGGATGAGGTAGATATTAATATTCTGGTCCTGCTGCCGAGTGTATTGATTGTCTAACCTCTTCTGTTCTGTCTTCTAACCGTTCAGCGATCGTAATGATAAGCATTATTATCACAACAGTTTTCCTTCCATAGCGACGTAGCATTTATACATAGCGTACTTATACCTACGTATATAATACGTTCCTTTGAACATTTTATCTGATGACTCCCACATCCCTATTTTAGCGTTGAAATCTGTGTTGGTATACTTGTTAGCAATGGTATAGATTTTTGGTGATGAATAGGCAAAGATGTCAAATTCACATTGAGTTAGTTAATTTTCTTACTATTCAGTTTGGTGATAGCTTTTCCAAATTCCCAAGAAAAATCAAAAGCCAAAACATAGAAACTGTAAAAACTGTTGTTCCTGTATACATTTTTAGGCCTATGTTGAAAGTAGGAGTGGGAAAGGCTGTCAATTACGTACTTTCAGCAAATATTCAGGGACCAATATTGCGTTCTAATACGCGTTTGCTACAGTCATCCAAAATTTGCAGGTATCTAGTTCATAAAGAGAAAATTACCTTCCTTTCTTATGCATATTTCGTATACAATGTAGGTACTTCCGTTTCATCACCATCAGAACTGATGGCTTTACCTTGATCTAGCTATTTTTGTAGATGGGTATTTTATACTTGTTTGAATCTTGGTGTGGTAGGCGAATTTATTTTTTGGAACTCAAGAGGGAAGGTAACAACTTCAATAATGATGATGAGTCTCAATCTAACTTTCAAACAGATTAAGCGGATTTGAGATCTTCTACTTGTAGGTACACCTTTCAATCCCTTAATGTCAGCATCAGCTGACAGTTTCAGACAGTTGGAAATTCTAACGAACAGAAAGGGCCATACAGTATGAGAGCATGCAAGACCCAAGACATGTGATCATCAGTTCATACAGTGGCAGTTTGCTAGCGTCCTGGTAGGAATTTTAATGTAAGCACAGAGTGACAGACAGACAGACGACACCGAAGCGAATACAATAGTCCGTCCATTATACCTTTTTATTACTATTGTAATAATAAAGGAAGGACGGACTAATAAACATACAATAATCAAGACAATAGGTTTAAAATATGTATGAAAATTTATGCTTTTTCATAAAAATCTTACTTACCTACACAGTAGAGTAGCTAGATTGTATTATTCTATTTTATTATTTCCCTTCTAATTGATATACGAATGTGAAATGACACATTCAGTTTTTCACTCGGGTTTTGTATGCTTATGATTTAAACAAGTTACATAAATAGCTCTTGTTTATTTTTCACACTCTAGCAAAGTTTTAATTGAATAAATTCTTCTTGTAAAGTTCCAGAGCAAATACAACTTACTAGTTTATGTAAGACGGTGCTTGATTATAGATACGACTTTTATTTGCTCTATACAGGTGTTTGTGTTAGTCGTATATCTCACGTGCCTTTTTTTTATTATTCGCCGTAAGTTGCTAAAAATGTTAAAGACCAAGTTCCAACTCACTTATTAGACAATTTCTGTAATGATCTGTTTTTATTATTCGCCGTAAGTTGCTAAAAATGTTAAAGACCAAGTTCCAACTCACTTATTAGACAATTTCTGTAATGATCTGTTTACTCTTTTAAAACTTTTGACTAAACTTCTGCTAATTGGTTTATGTTCCTTCTTCCTTTCATTTTAGTACGTAATGAACTATAATTAATTAATGAGTTTTATCAATGTCTAATCAGTTCAACTGCAGGTCTCTATTTTCCTTCCAATTTTATTTCCCAGTTATCTTCTGCAGAGATTGACACACAAGATCAGGGTAGGTAGGCTTTGGCTTTTACTTGACAGCGACGTCTACATTAAAATCTGTGACTTTAAAAATACTTCGCCAGACTTAACATAAACTTTGCATTTTTTTTTGTAAAAAGTTTCTCAAAAAAGTTCAGGAATTTTTTTTTTCCTTGCTTCAATTTTTCTTCTTCTTTTTAGAATATATTTTAGTGGAGCGTACTAAATACCAAATGAGCATGAAATGCATTTTCTTATGCTTTAACATGTACTTTTTTCAAAGTTGATAATAAAATGGATGGATGAAAAGAAAAGCTATTCAATTAATTTTCCCATTGGGAATTTCAAATTTGAACTCGTGCTCGAAAAAAAGTCTCGAGGGTGGCCTTGATAGACCGTGACACTACTTATTAAACTGCGGTACATGCACAACTCCATTATGCACAAGTCATTGTTTGGGAAGAAAAAAAAATATCTTCAAAAGTAATAATAAAATAAAACATTTAAATTGCTTTTTTTATCGTAAAATATGAGATTATTATCTGAGAGGAGGAAAATTAAATTAAATTAAAACTTATCTAAATGTGTTATGTTCTCAATGAATTAGTCCAAGATAAGATCAATAGAGGCACATTCATATCTACACTTTTCCGAACATCCGAATAATAAAAGAATCATAAAAGACAAGCGATTAAAACAAAAGCTCTGATATTATGAGTAACTGTTTTAACATCAGTAAGACAATTCTAGGTATATGTCTTTCGAATATGTCGGTATCAAAAAGATAATTATATCCGTTTAATAGTAGCTCCTGCAGAGTGCAGGATTACTATGAAAAGTATGAAGGAATAGGGTGTTGCTAACTTGACTAGTGATAATGGATAATGTGATGGACATTCTATAGGCACTTGCTGACTGAACTCAAGAGAATGATTTCAAGTAAAAAGCTGAACATGACAAAGTCACCGAGACCATGACTTTTCAAATCTTTAAATCCAAGTGTGAAAATGGAAGTTTTGGTGGATGTGCCAAATTTTCCTTTACTTCATTACATGGGTTACCATCTTCATTACATGGGTTACCATGGGTAGTTGAATAAAGAAACTTGAATTGCGTTGGTGGTAAAGGGGACTCGTAATAAGTAAAAAATCATGAACAGTTTTTATATTAATCAATCGATTGATTTATTTAACATACCAAGAGCTATTCATGCAATAAGTCATATTCTGCGATTTATTTTTCTACAACATCCTACGATTGAGTAGAACCTATATGAGATCATGCAAGACCATGCATTGAATTCATCTTAGCGTCATGATTAATCCTAAAGTTCGTAAACTTGTATCTTTAGATTCAAAATCCATAAACCAGATACAAAACCTTTTATAGCTAAATATTTTGAAATTTTTGAATTTGTCCCCAAGTCATTTGGATGTCTAAGAAAAATTGGTGGTGCATGTCCTGTTTCACATCATTTTGAAGATTGATAATATTATAATCCGAGAACTTAGTTGTCTTCAGCTGAAATAGAATTCATGGAAAGATCGGTCCGTATTGAATGAATGAATCCAATTCTATTCTATTCTATTCTAGAAATGAAGAGGTCAGCATCAGCCAGAAAGATGAATGCATCATGGTGTAAAGACTTGGAATATTACTTGGCGATCATCTTGAACAAAATCGTGATTATTTGACATGGATGTCATTTCACGAATGAAATGAAGAGGTCAGCATCAGCCAGAAAGATGACTGCATCATGGTGTAAAGACTTGGAATATTACTTGGCGATCATCTTGAACAAAATCGTGATTATTTGACATGGATGTCATTTCACGAATAAAATCATAAACAATATTACAATAAATTATTAAAAAACAACGCCAAGCAATCTACTCGTACAGAACTGTACAAGGGTTAGTTTGGATCATACTTGAGAATCGTTACATGTCGTAGGCGTAAGTTTGATATTTGCTGAATGAAAAGTAAAAGGTAAGTATTAGTGGTCTTGCTCGGCGTAGCTTAACAAAAACGAACCGAAAATAGCCTATAACCTTCACGGGAGTGCGAGTAATAAGTTCACAAAGTTTCATAGCAATCGGATGAGCGGTTTGGCCAGGCATAAAGTTCGAACAAACAAACAAACAAACACACACACAAACAAATATTCATTTTTATATATTAGATTTATCAATGATAATTCACCAATGAATAAAATTCTATCCTATCTATGTATAGGTAGGTACTTACTGATTCAGACCGAACTGAGGTTTTTGATAACTATAGGTAGAACCTCAAAGGATCAAACTAAAGTCCATTTATTTGGTCAGCTAGTCTTCTGCAAGACATCGGCTAGTAAGCTCTCAAATAAACATACACAAGTTTTATAAGAACACCTGTTAGTTCCACAAGATACAGGTTTGTATTGAATATCAACGTCCAAGATAATTCACAATTAACCAATACAGACATCTATTTCTATTGATTCTATTAGAGCTGGAAAATAATCATAACTATTAGCACTACCTATTAGCTATTTTGTATCATACCTAAGTAAGTGTCTTAATTATTAGATCATTAAAATTAAAGGAATTAAAATTATTTTATTGAATAAACTTGCTATCGGCGTTTGCTGGTTGAAAAAATAGGCCATTTAATTTCTCAATTAGAGTGGATTGTACATTTCTTTCAGGTTTGTTATCATTAGTGCAAGTAAAGAATGCTGCAAGTTGCAAGAGAGCAAGGTTTTCCTTAACTTTGAGCCACTAGCTTGTTCCTTATCTGCTAATTATTATACATTATTGAAATAAATTCAGATTGTTCTCACTACTATTTTTTCAAACTATTTTTTTTCCTACTATTTGGATTTACATCAGGTGTGGAAATTACTTGGGACACATGTATCTCAAACATTTAGGATGAAAATTATAAAAGATATTTAATAGACCAGCCACATTAGGTTAATTTTCACAAAAACATTACTGATATACATTAAAACTGTTTTTTGTTCACTGTTTGTTGTTTTAACTTTTAGGTCTTTTAGAAGTTTTATTGGAAAGGGCCATTTCATATTCAAACAATTTTTCCTCAGACAAATAACTCCTATATTTAGCAGTAATAGCAGGTTGTAAGTTGTAAGTTACATATTGGCCACTAAGTTTTGTCACCCTATAGCCATGTTAATACGTTAGGTGTCCATTACTACAACACAACTTGATTTGGCGGATATTGTTCCGCCAAAGTATTATGTTCCGTCAAAGTATACCCAATTTGTGCCCAACAATTAAATGTTTTTCAATTTCCTGACGGTGCCGGTGTAGAAAATGTTTCAATTTCCCCGCAGGCAGAAAATTTGATCCAGATGACACTTCCGGGGGATAATGAAACAAAAATTTTCAATGTAAAAACCCGTCTGACTGATTATTTAAAAATAAAATACATGAAAAACTTGTTACCTACTAAATTCTGCCCAAAGAAACACGTAAAAATTCTATAGCAATCGGACTTTTCTATGTATATCCTTTGAATTAGTGGATTTCAATTACGTAAATCAATTGAACTGATTAATAAGATTATACCACGAGACGCAACTGATTATACTGCTAATTAATTGATTTCATTTGTACAATTCAACCCCACTGTGATGGTTCCGTTTATTGCGTCATTGCAAGTTATTTACAAATCACACTACCGAAAACCTCTCTTGTTTACTCAAAATATAAGTGTGGTGAGGTTAACATCAGGGTATTTTTGTTCCGAGGGTGTCTTAATAGTTTTGACTTGAATGTGTTTTGCTGGACAGATGTCGCAAAGTGTTTCAGCCTTTGACACAGCCAACCAGTGTCGAATATAATTAACCAATTATCTACTTAAGGAATAGCAAGCCCAAGCTAGAATTTTCCCATTTGTAAAACTTTCAAACGTTCTTTAATATTAAAAGCATTTAACTTACTTTATGACTCTAACTATTGATAATTAATATAATGATCGTCACCAAAAAACTCATTGGGAAGCATACATATTGATGTTAGAAAGCTCCAAAATGCAGATATCACAAATCTAGCAATGTACAATGATTGAAAGTGTCAATTAATTTTCAAAGCTTTAATAGAAGACATTAAGTTGCTACTTTAAGTCATAACTGACCAGTCCACCTTCAGTTTGAATTTCTGGTTATTTGTCCATATTATTGGTTTCTAAACTATATAAGTGGCTCTTCAGTAAAAATGTTGAGAGTGATCGCATTCATTAGAACTTTGGGACGCTATTAAGTTAATTTCCTTTGATTTAAAACGATTCTAAGATCAGAATCATCCAAATCCAAGTCACTTAATGTATTCAATGTCTCTTATGGTGCTAGCAAGCAGTTAGCTCCCATAATTGCCTTGTTACAGTGGAACTCTACTAAAATCATTTTCGTGTTCCTACAAAAAAGATTTTTTTTTTTTTTTGTCTCGCTAAAATTATTTCATGTAATGAATGTGTTTGATATGTGAAATATTTTAATTATAAATTCCGTAACTAACACATTTTATTTTAGTTTTTAGGCTGTTTCGCATTTTCCCTGTTCCGGAGATACGCTTGTGATCTCGACTTAAATCCTCAATTATAACTTTGCCTAAATAGCTTTATTGTACAACTAGTGGTTGACCCGTCCTTTGTACGGGATCAGCGTGGCTAAGAGTCATAACTTTGAGGTGCTGCCATTTTGAATCGGGATGGAATATGACAAATTTAAATAGCCTATGTCACCCTCAGTAATCTTCTCAACAACCACAAAAAATTTCATCAAAATCGGTCAAGCCGTTTTTTCGTGAAAAGAGGACAACAAAAGGTCCATCAGAGTAACAGCGCCGTAACAGACAGACATACATGTACATGTTTCTGTGTATGCAATATGCAACAATTATTCGAATTTCGCGTTATTTTCATAGTATAACTTCTCGCTGTTTCTTATTTTCAAAATGTGTTATATCTTTTTCTACGTTTCCATTGAATAAAAAGGTTCTCTAATTTTATTTATTAAGATTTACTACTGGATTAGCTACCAAAGTAACAATTAAATATTGTATCATTGGATTGTTTAGCTTTGCCATGTCTGCTTTTCATCTATTCATCATTGATCAAATTGGCGGCTGATATTTTATCTTCTAATCTAGTAGATATTGAGTCGCAAGTTTTTTCAAAAGCTTCACTTTTGTCGTTGACCACAATATTTTGTAAACAGTAAGAAACAAAACCTCTATTGATGTGAGATTATCTCTATCCTATTCATTCGCCACTGCTTGTTCCACTACAACATGTTTGATTTTTAATGCTTTTACATGGTTATAAATATTACACTGATTAGATTGGTATGTTTCCTCTTTGTTTGATATTTATTGGTATTATTTTTATTACTTTTATGCGTTTCTCCATTCTATCTGTACTGTGGGTAAACATTGACGATATCGTTTGCGGTTGGGAACAGTTGAGTTTTATTGGTTTGACGCACTCAGATATGTTTGCTACTCCTACTGTACTTGAACCCTTGTAATATTGCTAATGGAGCTTGATGGTCTGATGGCGGGGTTTCACCTTTGACTTCATCAGAGATATCACTAATGGGAGATATTTTAACTGCTCGAAAAGGACTCATTAAATAGACAATTCTAAATTTAATTTCGAGTCTGTTTTGAATCATTTGCAAATACCTTTAACTCCTTTAAATACTTACCTATTTAATTACTCCTTTTTTTATGATAAATATAAAATTATTTCATGTAATGAATGTGTTTGATATGTGAAATATTTTAATTATAAATTCCGTAACTAACACATTTTATTTTAGTTTTTAGGCTGTTTCGCATTTTCCCTGTTCCGGAGATACGCTTGTGATCTCGACTTAAATCCTCAATTATAACTTTGCCTAAATAGCTTTATTGTACAACTAGTGGTTGACCCGTCCTTTGTACGGGATCAGCGTGGCTAAGAGTCATAACTTTGAGGTGCTGCCATTTTGAATCGGGATGGAATATGACAAATTTAAATAGCCTATGTCACCCTCAGTAATCTTCTCAACAACCACAAAAAATTTCATCAAAATCGGTCAAGCCGTTTTTTCGTGAAAAGAGGACAACAAAAGGTCCATCAGAGTAACGGTATGTGCTTACATTAAAATTCCTACCAGGACGCTAGCAAACTGCCACTGTATGAACTGATGATCACATGTCTTGGGTCTTGCATGCTCTCAAACTCTATGGCCCTTTCTGTTCGCTAGAATTTCCATCTGTCTGAAACTGTCAGCTGATGCTGACATTAAGGGATTGAAAGGTGTACGAGTAGAAGATCTCAAATCCGCTAAATCTGTTTGAAAGTTAGATTGAGACTCATCATCATTGAAGTTGTTACCTTCCCTCTTGAGTTCCAAAAAATAAATTCGCCCACCACACCAAGATTCAAACAAGTATAAAATACCCATCTACAAAAATAGCTAGATCAAGGTAAAGCCATCAGTTCTGATGGTGATGAAACGGAAGTACCTACATTAATCCGAGTAAAAAAATCACCTCCATGATTACCTTGAGTAACGACAAAAAGGCACTGCCGAGATTCGAACTCGGGATCTCCTGTTTACTAGACAGGCGCTTTAACCAACTAAGCCACAGCGCCGCTGATGACGAAGTGAATAGAATGGCAGATAAAAATTGAACTGCCAGGTGTACTGAACGCCATATTTCCACAATGTCAGAATATCAGAAATTGAACATTTTCCACTAAAATCAACAACTCCACATTTCATTACATCATAGACGAGTGTTTGTATTAATTGGGAACAGGGACAAACTCAGGGATCATTCCTTGTGGGGTCATGAGAGAATTTGATAATGCTGATGGGTTGCCTGGGAAATCCAAGAAAATTCCCTTACCACTATAGGTATTCATGTTGTCTCTGAGCTTATCTCCTTTCTACTCGGTCTTATTTCCGTGCCTGTTTCATTTACTCTTATTACAGGTAGTAAGAATTCCTGTATTTTGCTGAGCAATGTCAATAGAAAATTTACATTTTTTTTTTAAACTAGGTAAGTAACTAATACTTTGATTTCCTTTCAGTATTAATTTTTTTAAAGTATTATCTCAAGGTATGTGAATATGTTTCAAATTTGGTAACTTTATCTGTATGGCCTTTGCTAGAAGCTGTCTTTTAAAAATACCTTGACCTAGTGTAATCTCGATTGCAACAGTCCAATTTACTATTCATAAGAATTCAAGTAAGAATCATAATTCTTATTAATAAAATACGATAAAAACGAAGGTACCAGCTTTTTTTAGTATTAATTAATTTTATTTATTTGTACAAATCTTCTCTCTGAGGTCGTTTTGTTTATCATTTACTGGAAAGTTGACCCGTTAGAACCTAAAGGTGATAAAGTATATATAGATATGTTTATTTACTTCTGATTCATCATAATTCATGAATACCTATGTACCTACCAACAGTAGAAACTAGCGAGGTGTAGGTATACGTATAGAGAGTTCTCTTGGATGTTTCTTTCAAGGGGACTACACATTGGACGGAACCGACTGCTCCGGACCAAAATGGTCTGGTCCACCATGGTCCCACGGACTAAAACGAAACCTGAAGTGACTACACATTATAAGGACCATTTTCAGTCTGTTGCGATCGATCAAAAGAGGGAGTTTTATTCTGAACACTATTGCGAATATTAACCCATTGGATTAATAATGGTAACAAAATAGTCGTAGATGGTCCGCCGGACCAAAAATCAAATGCGTTTTGATCGGACCAATCCGTGGTCCGGTGTTGCGGCAAATTTGGTCTGCTGCGCGCCGTAGAAAATTTTAGACTACACACTAGTCCGGTGGACCAAATTTTTGTCCCGAGAATGGTCTGGTGCAATGTGTAGTCCCCTTCAGCAACATTCATTAGATTTTTCAAGTGTTTTCCTATTATTTGCAATTGCATCATAATAATGATCTGTTATTGTTTTTTACTCCACTCTCAGTTATTCAAGCACTAGACGATATTAGATGTCAAATCTATCTAGTTGATGGTTTTACGATGTTATCTTCCTCTAAATCTTCTTGACGCTTGTTATTGTAATTGGAACTCTTCATTAGTTCAAAATACCCATACTTATTATTGTACCTGGGATAGAATTTATTTTTCCGACATTCCTGGTAATAAAATGACAGATTTTCCGACAAAATCGATAGTTGGAACAGAGGCGAAGAATTTTTTGTGTATAAATTTACAGCCTTCTAATCAGACGAGATGATCATAATTCGTATTTTGTACTTTGTTAACATTTTAGACTTAATCAAGGAAGTAATTACGGCTTTATTTGCTAAATTACTAAAATAATCAGTACCTACTTGTTACAACTATTACGAGTAAAGTTAGCCATTACGTTGGTAATTTTATCTCGTTTGATAAAGCCACATTTTTCAGGCGTTGTGATAACAACACTTTTCGGGCGATGAGGTTTCATATCGAGCAATATGCTTTCATCAATTTCCCCAGATCTCTTAGGTACAAACAAACAGTTAGGTAGGAACTATTTTCCCTAAACTGAGACTATTTTCCCTAAATTGAGAGCGAAAAAACATAGTTTTAACAACTGGAAAATAATAAAATGCCATATTTTGTAATGACTGGTAAAATAATATTGCTTGAAAATTGCCGGTCAAAGTTTTACCCTATTCCTCGTTTACAGACATCTAAGAGTTAATGTTGCCGCCTTTCATGTTCTTGGGAGAAACAGCTGTCCTAAAGTATGTAGGTTTGAGTTACGGTGTTCTTTTCTAGTAAGAAGTCTGTCATCATGTTCATGTAACGTGTTTCAACTTCATTCATTGTGTCTTTCTTTTCGGAAGACGAAAATTACCAGGGTCCATATTTCACCTGAGTCTTGACGTACAAGTATTTCTTAAAATAAAATCAAATTCTATTAAAATAATATATTGACAGAACTAATCAATTTCAAGTTCTTTAAAAAAAGACCAAAACGCACGTACTCTGGAAAAAAATGGTTCCTCTTCTCATTCTTACCTGTAATACCCATTATTTTTTATAATAGTTTCTAACAAAACATTTGTAATTCTTCCTAAGCATTACCTGGTATTTTCTATAGAAGATGAAACCTACATGAAAGAAACTTTTACATATAGGCAGGAAAAGAATGAGCCTGCATGGGCCGACATTATATTTTTTTCTAACATAGCTTTACAAACGGATTCTACTAGTTTTTTTTTCTCCCTTTTTTATGACATTGATTAGAGTAGGTGACAAGTGATTTATGAGGAAATGTGGGTGTGTCTAAAAGCACGAACATTCAAATGTCATCAATGTCACCACAGTTTCAATAGATGTTTAACTGCAATCAATAGAAAAGATTCTCATAGGCGCGACATTCTCAATCACAACAGACACAGATTTCCACCGCCACCCTGTGATAACAATTTTTCATCGTCATTTTTATGTAAATAAATCGCACACGAGAGCAGAAAGGAGAGAGAAAAAAATTGTGAAGTTTATTCAAGAGTATTTGGTAACCAAGGAAACAGCGTTTCTTTAGGGAAAAAAAGGGAAGGGTTGATAATGACCCTACAAAATGAAAGCCAAATACGAATTTACTTAGGGGAAAAATAAAAAGGTATTTCATTAGGACTCAGGATAGAGGGTGGAGACTTCATATTTCTGGGGAATGGGGAGGGGGCCTTGAAAAGTTCTTTTTTTTTCCTCTCGGTTATTATTATTATTATTACCTATTGCTAATAATAATATTTTGACTTAATGGTTTTTCAAATTATGGAGAAAAATTAAGATAATATTGAGAGGAAAATTTTTTTTGTACAAAAAAAAGCATTTTTTTTCTTTTATTGATTTTGGTTAATATTTCATACAAAAATTTACCATCGTCTTCCGTAAAGTTAGGTAGATAATTGGTTTTATGTGATGAAAAATTTACGCGTAAGGTATGTTTAAAATTCAAAGTCCCGTGGTTTGATTTAAAGATAAAGTTCAGACAGTAATAAAGGTATCACTTCTCATCTTGGTATATTTTTAGCTAAATCCCCTATTTTTTCTAGCCCCTTGTGCAGGGATTCGAACCCCGGACTCCGGTTCAAACCCATCATTTCTTCTTGACCTTGAATCCCGAGACGAGATATAATATCGGGACGTATGACCCCGGATATGATTCTGTATCCACAGGAGTCAAATTTTTGCTCGGGATTTTACATAATTTATACAAATTATGTAAAACGATACGTTGTATTCAGGTTACTCAGGTGTTAACCCTTTTGTACTTCTTGTACTTTCTTCAGGTGCATCGTGTTCAGATGTAGGTACTTCCGTTCCATCACCACCAGAACTGACGGCTTTACCTTGATCTAACTATTTTTGTAGATGGGTATTTTATACTTGTTTGAATCTTGGTGTGGTGGGCGAATTTATTTTTTGGAACTCAAGAGGGAAGGTAACAACTTCAATGATGATGAGTCTCAATCTAACTTTCAAACAGATTTAGCGGATTTGAGATCTTCTACTCGTACACCTTTCAATCCCTTAATGTCAGCATCAGCTGACAGTTTCAGACAGATGGAAATTCTAGCGAACAGAAAGGGCCATAGAGTTTGAGAGCATGCAAGACCCAAGACATGTGATCATCAGTTCATACAGTGGCAGTTTGCTAGCGTCCTGGTAGGAATTTTAATGTAAGCACATACATTGTTGCGATACAGAGATGAAAGATGTGCAACATTATTTATGTCTTCTCCCACTAAGTCAATCTTGTTGGAAGCTTCAACTTTGGAGATATAATATCGGGACGTATGACCCCGGATATGAATCTGTATCCACAGGAGTCAAATTTTTGCTCGGGATTTTACATAATTTATACCAATTATGTAAAACGATACGTTGTATTCAGGTTACTCAGGTGTTAACCCTTTTGTACTTCTTGTACTTTCTTCAGGTGCATCGTGTTCATAAATTTACGAATTTCAGAAGGTTTTTGTTGTGTTATTGTGTCGATCCTTTTTAAACTTTCATGGAAATCGACCAGGATTGGGTTGGGTAGGACATTGGAGGGAAGAAAAGTACGTACAATACATCAGGAAATATAAATTTTGAATTCCTTCTTTTATTTCATTTCGGTTTCAAATTTACGAATTTCAGGAGGTTTTTGTTGTGTTATTGTGTCGATCCTTTTTAAACTTTCATGGAAATTGACCAGGATTGGGTAGGACATTGGAGGGAAGAAAAGTACGTACAATACATCAGGAAATATAAATTTTGAATTCCTTCTTTTATTTCATTTCGGTTTGCTTGGAATCATTTTTGTCAATGTCTATAGTGGATTGAAGAAAAGCAAGGATAAAGAGGATTAAAAAAGAGTTGGAAAGAAGGGAACCGAAAAGTTTTACTAGACATAATACTTCGTACTACAGACTCTGTATTGAGAAATTCGGATTGCAAAGGGTTAATGTAAAATATTTAATCTGTTTTGTATGTAAATAGTTTTTTACGATTCCAGAGGAGAAATTGAAAAACTGCGTGTGAAATGATTCAATTATGTTGAAATATTGATTTTTTCATTTGCATTTTGTATCTATATCATTGGTCCATTAGTTGAGATTGTGGTCTGACAATCCAGGGGTCACAGGTTCAAAGCGGCAAGTGCATGCATTTTGTGCACATTTAAAAAATAATGGAAAAAAAACTGACCTGTGAAAAATTTACATAATGCATTGGACCATCAAATATCTAATGTAATTGTTTTTTAGTGGATGTGCCAAATCTACAGATACTTTATTAGATCATTAAATTTATGTATTTTTTGTTTCTTGAATTTTGGCGCTATTGTTTCATTAGTTATTTTTTCCTTTTCTTTTCAGATGGATGCAGAAATGAATGGAGCATCAACAGGAGAGCAATGAACACATCAGCAGACCAATCAGCGCGTAGCATCATATAATCGGTGATCCTGAAGGAGGAAGATAATCCATTTCATTATTTGTCTTATAAAAACATTTCCATTGGAGAGAATCCTTTTGTCAGAAATAAAACAATGATTATCTCAAATTAATGAAGGATTAAAATTTAGAATTTCATGTCATTCATATTTTTCTAACAAATAAAACACAGTTTTCCAAGGGTGAAGATTATAAAACTGTAAAGCATGTGGAACTACTCAAACTTTACAAAATAACTAGGAAACTTTAATCAATAACTAGGGAATTCATTGCTGTGTACCTATGATAAAAAGTCCAATAAGGCACTCGATTGGCAGATCATAAAAAAGCTGGATTTTAAAGCTTAAACGTGGTCGTAGTTTTTAAGAGTACTCTTTTTACGAGCTGTAAAACGCGCGGCATATCACACAAATATAGTAAGTACAGTCTTACATCATTAATTAGATGATTGCTTCATTACTACGCTCTTGCGAGTAAAAATACATGTGCGAGTGTACTAAGTAGGTAATATTATACTCAATGCAAGTGAACTTCTCTTGTCCTATAGACCTAGACACATTTTGGTGATATTGTCTTCTCGCAATAAATCCACTGTCTCCTCCTCGAACTTAAATAGAAATACGAGTTTAACTATCAATAAATAATAACCAACTAAACAGTTCAACTTTCAGGCCAACCAAAAAACTCGTCTTCTGAATGGAAGGTCTCTGGTGGCACGAGGTTCCCAAATTTCAATGAGACACATTTCAAAGTTGAACAATTCCATTTAAGACAATGTGTCCTGGAGACGAAATAAATATTCAACTTTGTACGCGGATGTTCTTTCAGAGTCAGATATGTCTAGGAGGTTTTCTTCATGCTAATGGATAATTTATTAATTCTGGTACCTCACTTTCCAAGGGATTTCTTGTTGCCACAATGTTTCCTGGGATGAGAAGTCAACTTATCCCTGGGTCCTCAATCTCATGTTGATATTGTTGACTTAATACAAACTTCATGTTGGTTCGTGATTTTTAAACCTTTTCCTAGGTTTGGAATCTCATATTGAAAGCCATATGGGATCAGTTGATTGATGAAAAAAGAAGATTTTTTGGCTTGTGACTAGTCCAAGTAGTAAATAAACCAAGTAGTAAACCGAAACCGAAGAATCCAAGTAGGTATAGAACCTATTAAGTTAGTATAGAGACAGGATATTACAAAGATGAGAAATAGGTAGGTATACGATTTTTTGACCGAACCAAGTTTGTACAATAACTTATCCCTGGGTCTTCAATCCCATGTTGATATTGTTGACTTAATACAAACTTCATGTTGGTTCGTGATTTTTAAACCTTTTCCTAGGTTTGGAATCTCATATTGAAATCCATATGGGATCAGTTGATTGATGAAAAAAGAAGATTTTTTGTCTTGTGACTACTCCAAGTAGTAAATAAACCAAGTAGTAAACCGAAGAATCCAAGTAGGTATATAACCTATTAAGTTAGTATAGAGACAGGATATTACAAAGATGAGAAATAGGTAGGTATACGATTTTTTGACCGAACCAAGTTTGTACAATTGAACACGAATAAAACGTGCTCTAGCCAACTACTAAGTTCAGAAGAAGCGGGAATCTTCTCTACGTGCCCTATCCGTAGCCGCACAAAGGAAACTAGCTTCTTGACTTCACACAAGGTTCTTGGATATTGGATGCAAAGTTTTATGAAGTAAAGGAGGTAAAAGAAAAGACAAGAGGTAAGAAACAATGTAAATAGAGAATACAAGATGCAGCAATACGAGAAGATACTCTTTCTATATGGTAAAATTAATTTCGGACAATAAACAAAAGATACAAAGAAGCTATAAGTTACAGTAGCTACATCACGATCCGAATAAAATAAAGATCGGTGTTGTTTATTTTGATTTTTTTTTTTTCTTCTTTCTTTTATATTTTCAGTGAGTTTATTTTTTATCAGTGTTTCAGATGGAGTTAAGAGTCAAGGCTGGTGAAATACCCAGAGTTAAAGTTCAAGTATTATGATTTGAGGGAGTGATGTATCATAGAGATAAAGCCATCAGAAATATGGCTCGAAAATATCTTTCATCACAAAACTCTAAGATCACGCTTCGTTGTTTCCTGAGAAATCTCGACGCTTCCTCAGAGGTTTGTCACAGAAACCAAGGAGTTCATATTTATGAACCACTGTAACACTGTATGAATATTATACTCAACTTGAAGTAGATACTCCTGCAGACTTAGGAGACCCAATCAAAGGATCAGTGGTTCCAGGGTAGTCAAATGATAAAGGGTCACTCTTTGGTCTAAAAATGTCATTGGCAAAGGTTTTCAAGACTAAAACAATTTGAATCCCTTCTTGAGTTTATGATGTGAGAAATCTATGAGAAGGTATTCGTAGATTCGTAGATTCGTAGAAGCTTAACCCATCCTTTAGGGCTGTTCGCCCCTACACCTAAGCCTCGGAGTGGGCTTTAGAGAGAAACTTACGAAGAAGAGAGAGAAGTCAGAAGAAACAGAGAAAGAGTTGATTTATTGATGCAGGTGTGTTCAGTAGCTGATGGAAGTTCTTCAACAAACCAGAATAGGTTTTTGTGTTTCAACGTATGAATCTTGTCCGACAGTAGTTCTGCAGGAGCCCAGACTAGACAACTTACTTCTACAAACAAATATAGGGGACAAACACAATAGCTATTATAATACTTCGCAGAATAAATAAAGCACGTAAACAAGATTACGCTACCTTTGTACAATGAAATCTGGCTGCGCCCAATACTTGAAAATAAAATGATTCCAAGTTTAATCAGAGAAGGAAACTTTGATATCAATGCTAGATTTTAAATTTTTACCGTTAAAATCAATTTTGAATATACGACTACATCTTCATACAAGTTAGCTAAAATATTCAGTACCTACTAACTATATACCGGTATTGTATTGTATTGTAGTGCAGTTGCATTTATTTTCTTGGCGTTTTTGTTACTCATCGAGTATTTGTATTTCTAATCGGTTCAACCTGTTGTATTTCAAATGAAAATCAATAGAAAAAAACCTTTTTATTGTATTTTTTTCCACTATTTTATTTTCTATGAAATACCTACCTACCTGGTTACCCGCTAAAGTTTTATACTTTCCTTTTTATTGTATTTTTTTCCACTATTTTATTTTCTATGAAATACCTACCTACCTGGTTACCCGCTAAAGTTTTATACTTTGCAACATCCACTTGATCTGTAGGCTGAGAGATTGTATTGATTTCAGACGCTCTGTCACACTCTACAATCTACATTCACTCCATGTATACTTAAAATGCTATAATATGTAGTATTGCCTTAGATGCTACAGTATGGAGTATTGCACATGGTGAATTGTCGACAAATAGATATGGATTCCTATCCTGACAAGTCAGAAATCTAATGATTGATTGACAGATAGCAGGTTGTGAATTTGAATAATATGTCTTAGTTAATTCTTTAGAGTATTGCACATGGTGAATTGTCGACAAGAAGATATAGATTCCTATCCTGACAAGTCAGAAATCTAATGATTGATTGACAGATAGCAGGTTGTGAATTTGAATAATATGTCTTAGTTAATTCTTTCATTTCTTTCGTTTTACTACCTACTAGTCATTTTGTAAAACAGCATTTTATTTATTTATTTATTTATTTTTTTTCAATTACGGTTAGAGTGTAATTTTTTGTCAATTACGATTTCCTTTTATTCAAATTTTCACCGCCCGAAAACCTTGTATATTTCCTAATCTAAATAATACAAAATTATAAAATTCACCTGCCTTTGCATCTTTCAATTCGAAAAGGCTACAATGAACATTTTGAAATCCTCATTTTAATAAAGCCCTGCACAAAAGTTTCATTTGTCCCCTTCTTCCTACAGGCATGTCTCGGTCACCCTCAAATTTCATAAAATAAGAACTTTTCAAAAATTTCACTTCGTTAACATTAAAAAAAAAAAAAAAAAAAAAAAAAAAAAAAATTAAGCTTTAAACAGAAGGTATAGGTATACTCGTAAGTAATAAAATTGCACTGACGGTCTTCATATTTCAGAGAATTGCCGATCTAAAATTTCATTGACTATGTACAAAACAACATGTTGGAGAAAACAATAAAACTTTTATTCACTTTTTTTGACACAACATCCAAAGGAGCGTAGAGTTCATATCGGAGCTAGCCCCGGTATACAAGGCTAGTAGTATACAAGCCCCGGTATACAAGGCTAGTAGTACAAACCATGGATGTGTTATCTGAGCTAGGGTTAAGCCAATCTGACAATAGCCGGATGTCACGTTCCAAGAGACTTCCAGGCTCACCTGTATATTACCACCATGCAGGGTGTGAGTTTTTTTAGTTTTTTACAACGAGGAATAACTCAAGGGACTGCATTGGGATCCCATAACTCGTAATCAGTTACATCAAGCGTCAAGATACATTTATGTTGCGGTTAAAACATTTTAATTTTTTCCTCCTTTTTTAGATTTTGTCCCTAATAGAGAAACTCTTTCCCTTGTCAACTTTTTTCTCTTCCCTCTGAGAAGGAAGGCGTATTTTACCTTAGGCATATAGGTATATTCAACTCAAAGATTGTTGGTCTTTTTGGTCGAAGAAGACTTTTCCTCAGAATTTTTAATTGCACCCGTCTGAATTGAACAAATGGCTGGTTATTATTTTTGAAGGACCTCAATAGCTGCTGTTTGCCATTGTGAGTACTCATCGTCTGCCTACTACCAGGGCTACAATATCAGTTCATTCATCGTTGAAAACAAAAGAAATCTAGGTGAATAAACCTTATCAATCTTATCATTCAAAAAACGTCTCTTTTTCTCTTATCTTGGCAGTTGGTAGACCATGTGATTTTTCATTCATGTGTGTGTTTATCGTCTGCCTACTACCAGGGCTACAATATCAGTTCATTCATCGTTGAAAACAAAAGAAATCTAGGTGAATAGACCTTATCAATCTTATCATTCAAAAAACGTCTCTTTTTCTCTTATCTTGGCAGTTGGTAGACCATGTGATTTTTCATTCATGTGTGTGAAATCAGCGTTCCTCCGTCGCAAAATAGAGCACACGAAAAAATATTAAGAAATAAATCACACAGAAGGTTCATAAACCCAATAATAATATTTTATGAAGTTAATAAAAAACACAAAAAACATTGCTGCAATACAATCTAGCGGGGAAACGGAGAAACTGATCGAATCTTGACTTCAAACAGAACAACTTCCAAAGTACTATGTTAATGTTGTTCATGAAAAATATTCTTAATAAATTATTTATGTAGCGGTTTATTAAAATATTTACTACTACTATTCTTACAATTATTATTACTATGCATGTAAATTTTATTTAGGTATGTTTATTTTCCCAAGAATTTATGACTCTATATTTATACAGTCTGGTTAGAATTTGTAGCGATGTGATGTGTTCATTCTACTAATTTCTAGTTGGTTGAAAATTGAGATCAAAACAGTTCCTTACAGTAAGTCATTTTAGGAGGACTCTTGTTGCTAAGGATACTGATTTAAGGGAAAAAGATCTACCTTTAATTGTATGACCTTGTTAGTAGCATCATGTTAGTAATTGTTATCATCCAGTCCAAAATGCATAGCAAAATGTCTTCTCCAAGCAGATTCTTTTTACTTTGCTGATTCTCCTCTGTCGAATATTCCAACCATTAAAAGTAACAGCGTGAGAGTTGGGAAGGAAAGAAAATTTAACTGAACTGTTGCATCTCAAGCCATTATGCAAGAAGCTATTATTTGAAATCATCCGGTACCATAAAGTTGTCTTCCCAAGCATTCTGTAACATCCAGAAGCACAAATGTCCCCCCTTCTGAGTCTTAACAGGGGTTCCTCTCTTTCTGATCACATAACGCAATGCCTTGCATATTATACGAATAATTCTGCTAATGATCGCAATGCAACGCGTGTTGTTGTGCTTTAGGAAGACTCACATTTCCTGACCGGACCTACAAAACAAAACTTCACATCTCAATCGAGTAGGGGGAAAAATGTAAAAGCTTGCCGCTCGAGTGTGCATTTAAAAAATTCGCATCCGGATGAAGGAAATGATCATATAATAGAAGACAAATAAGACAATATCAACCAAAGGGTTGTTTTAATAATAACAAAAGAAGTGTTCCTATATTTAACACAATGACTGGCGCAGACGATATAATGCAAACAATATCAAGCTGTCATACAAAAGAAGAAAACATAGAAAATGGTAGTAGGTAAATATCGAAAATTAATGAAATGATAAAAACGAACAGAAAATTAATGACCAAGAAGAAAATGTTGTAAGAGAAGACACAAAAATTGACGAGAAATTTAAGAGAACAATGGAAGAACTCAAGAGATTATTGTTGCTGTGAAGGTAAAAGTTAATATAATATCTGAAGAAGTAATGACACAGGATGAATTTCTCTTACAGAACTCGAACCCCCGGCCTTTGGATCAAAAGGAACCTTAACCACAGAACTGAACGTGTTAACAATAACAATTTTTCTCTCGTTTCATATGAGCATCTCCCTAACATCTATCCTGACATACCCTTCAATATAAAATATGATATATTTATTTTCCCAAACTATTGTGGCATAAAGTATAAACTTTGCTGAATACAACTTGCCGATTGAATTCTGTATTTCTACTGAGTGTATTTGTATAAAAATATCCGTATACGTTTTATGTGTATCTTTACAATGGATACACAAAGCAAATTAGCTATATCCTACCCCATCCTACCCCATGCTGAGTTATAAAAAACCTAATTACTCTATCGCATATATTAAAATCCACATTGAAAATTGTTTACTTGCGAAATACACACATTCATATACTCGTATATATTTAATAAAGATCTGATTCTGCTAGTTAATATATTCGGTTTTTAGATAGATATAGTTTTGTTACACATTGGAGATAGTTTTTATTTGACCTCTTTTGGTGTGATGAGACTGATGAGAATATGCTGCATTCAAAATTTAGTTTTCGTTTGCAAACACAGCTATTTACCTACCATTGAATTTGGTTGCTTCAACTGATATCTGCATGAGATAAATTACTCCAGATAGTAAGTTCAAAGTCAACTTAAGTAAGTTCTAAGTTCTGAATCCTGTTGCGGATTATTTTAATCCAAGGTTCAGTTAAACACCCTCAGCCCCCCCCCCCCCCCCACAGATGTATCAAAGACCCTTTGACTAGCTCAGTATTATTCGCCTGCTCTAGTCTATAAATTGGCGACTGTTAAATGAACACCTTTCCTACGTAGATAACAATTTGGTTATTTGTTTCAATCTCTGCCGTAAGAATTTCACAAGCAAATTTTACTGTTAGCTCTCAGGATATTCACACGCTTGTCTGGGTTTAACTCAAGTGATACAAATAGAAACAAATCCAACCCATTAGACAATACTTCATAAAAGTTACGAGAATTTGGTACGGATAGAATCAAAATCACGCGCACCGACTTTTCACTTTAGTGGATGTGCCAAATTTCCCACAATCTATCTTGGTTTTATCTAGTCGTATTAGGATAATTCTTATGATTAACTTGGGAAGTCATTTTATATATTTTTAATTGGTCGTAAAATTATTTTTAGTTTACTGAAACATGTTCATAATTCCTATGCGCTGTTGAATCTAGGTGCGAAGGCTAAGTGAAATAGGTACCTAGTTTGTAAAGTATTACCGAGAAGAAAACCCAATTTATTTATCTTTTTTTTTTAAAAAAAAAAATAAGGTGATTATTTTTTTCTTCTTCTCATGTTCTTTGGTGTCGAAATAAAAATAAAACTGTGGACTTTTATCTCTCAATTTGAAACCCTGTGAGGAAATAAATTTGTTTTATGATGATGTGATAATGATAAGTCTTATAAGGAGTAGATAGCTAGGTAGTACGATACAAATACCCTACATATAAAAAGATTGCTGAAACAAGATGTACTGTTTTCTATAAATATGTGCAAATTTTCAAACCCACCTTTAACTTTTCTGGAAAATTTGGAGGAAAAAAAATCGCCAAAATAAATCTATCAGAATTAGAGAGGTACCAGGAATTTTAATGAAAGCCGGTTTTTTTGTTTGTGTATGCAAAATGCAATGTACAACGAGAGTACCAGAATGTGAGACTCTCGCCTGCATGATTGTTACGCTATGAACTACGGAATCACGTAACATTGGACTAGCTAAGTAATTTATTATTGGAAAGGTGGCCTTTGTTGAATGGTCTGTAGGAAGATAGTAGGTAGGTACTCTGACAATTTGTCTAAAATACTATGAAGTAGGTACCTACCTTAACTCTTAATAGGTACCTATTCAAACTCCGTCTGTCATCAGGAAGAGAGGTAAACTGTGTGATTTTTCCTTCTTCTCCACCATCGTAACTTTTTACTGTCGTAACAATTGCTTGTTTTTCTGCGCCAAGTACCTAGGAATTGTTTGGATAAAGCATAACGTTTGAGACGACTATAAAATTATATGCCAGTAAAAAAAGGACATAAAATAAATAATTTAATGTACTTTTTTTTCTCTTCTCTCCACTCAAAATGGAGAAAGAGGTAAGCACAGGAGAAAGGCAGGAAAAAGCAGAAACTGGCGATAAAAAAAATTAAGGAACTTGTATACATGTAATAGAAAGTGTTAAAAAGATATAAGGATAATTTGATGAAGGAAGTTTTGAGTTTGGAATTAGCAGCATCAATGCTGTTGATGTTGAAAGACTCGAGCGCCATGATGATTTGCATCGGAATAAACGCCATTATGAAAAGTAAAAGAGAACAAGAAGGGAAAGGAGAATCGATCTGAAGGATAAAAGGGAAGAGGGAGGCAGAAACATTGCCGTGATTCGTCCACCCACAATACTTTTCAATTTATAATATTTTCGGCGATGTATTTGTTGTGAAATATAATATTTTCCCTCCCGAATCAAAAGTAAAAGCAGGATGTTGGAGAGGGTCTTCGCCTGGTGGGAGTTGAAGAAGTTTTTTATGAGGATGATTTATATGGTGCATATGACAACGGCAAGAAGATCTTAAGAGATATATTTATAAGGATTTCAACAAGGAGCCAATAGTTTGGATGAAAGAAATGAGAAATACGGTTGAAAACGACATCAGTGACTCTTATCTAGAATTAACTGACCTCCCTAGGATATACTAGTAGGTATGGATGGAGTTTTCTTTTATTTCGCCCGCGCCAGTTAAAACTGTAAAACCATTAGGCTCTTTTAAAAATTAAAGTAATTAAACTTACTCTATTAAAGCGGGAAAATCATACAGCAGTCATCATGTTAAAGATACACACTAAGGAAAATGTAATCATAATCCCCCACAAAACACAAATGTGAAGAAAAGGCCAAGTTCCTATCCAAAAATGTCGGCCTATAAAAGTGGTGAGATCAGAAAATTAAGGCCAAGTCTGCATTCCCAGTTTTTCGTGTCTGCTGAAAATGGTGGATCTCAATTCCTTCAACCTTCTCTCAATTTCAACTTGGCAATGGCGCACTGCCGTGCGCCTATATCACTAAGGAACAAACTAATAATCCTACCTATGAATATAAAGATCACAATACCTTCGTGAGACAATGACTCATCAATTTGACATTTTCTACTTTTTCTCACTCCTAACACCACAAAACTTTGGAATTTATAACCTTGAATTTTTCTACCCCCAAAAAAGCTTAGACAAAGAAAATGCAAAGAAAGTACGTGACGAATATAAAGATCACAATACCTTCGTGAGACAATGACTCATCAATTTGACATTTTATACTTTTTCTCACTCCTAACAACACCACAAAACTTTGGAATTTATAACCTTGAATTTTTCTACCCCCAAAAAAGCTTAGACAAAGAAAATGCAAAGAAAGTACGTGACTAAAATGAATTTAGAAAGTCGACCACTTTACCATTGCAGAAGTTAGGGCATATCTGACGAGAAATTATAATTTATTGTTCCTACCACAATCCCGAATAGGTTGTGAGATTTCGAAGAACATTGTTAAATACCTAATGCATACAATAGTTAAGTAAAAACGCAGTTATTAAAAAATTGCAATAATATCAAAGCATTTTGGCAAATATACTAAGCAGGTATTTCGTGTACAAAAAAAAGTATGTATTTATTAAGTGTAAAAAGAGGTACTTTAAGTTGCGTTCAATTTTGTTCGTGTTTTCATAATGAAATTTATGTGAAATAATAATTAAAACATTATTTGTACCTGCCAATTTTACCTCATAGTTTTCATCTTATTCAACTTAGTTACTATCTATACATTATTTATAACTTGTTTATTAACTAGGTACCTATTTCACTTAGCCTTCGCACCTAGATTCAACAGCGCATAGGAATTATGAACATGTTTCAGTAAACTAAAAATAATTTTACGACCAATTAAAAATATATAAAATGACTTCCCAAGTTAATCATAAGAATTATCCTAATACGACTAGATAAAACCAAGATAGATTGTGGGAAATTTGGCACATCCACTAAAGTGAAAAGTCGGTGCGCGTGATTTTGATTCTATCCGTACCAAATTCTATGAAGTATTGTCTAATGGGTTGGATTTGTTTCTATTTGTATCACTTGAGTTAAACCCAGACAAGCGTGTGAATATCCTGAGAGCTAACAGTAAAATTTGCTTGTGAAATTCTTACGGCAGAGATTGAAACAAATAACCAAATTGTTATCTACGTAGGAAAGGTGTTCATTTAACAGTCGCCAATTTATAGACTAGAGCAGGCGAATAATACTGAGCTAGTCAAAGGGTCTTTGATACATCTGTAAAACATAATACATAGACATGAAGGTATATGAAGATGAAACAATGAACAAAATGTTGAACTGTGTGAACTATTCGGTACAACATTACCAATGTTATGATAACATATACGTATATTGTACTGGCAGATCTTATTGTAGATATATAAAACAGCGCTGAAGCTTAGTGAACCGTGAAAATATCCTACACACAAAACACAAGCAAAACATAAGAGAAAATCTGGCAGGAATACTCGTATAATGCTGTGTGAAGGCGACATAATGTATTGTAGAAGATTTAAGTCAATATCAAGATCGAAAATAATCCGGCCGTGCGGATTTTAAAATGAAAATATTTTCCTTTCTTTCTCCTAAAAAAATAGTGTTTTAATATGATAAATATGAATTAAAATAAAGGGTTACCCGTCACTTTATTAGAGGGTTTGAAGAGATGCTTAAGTAAGATGAATGAGATTAGAGGGGGGAGGAAGTGCAAACAAAGTTTAGGGTGGTGTGTGGAGATTCTATAGAACACTATTTAGATACACACCATTGACTCCAATAGAAAGCTCTGTCATGTCAAGCCTCTAATATTCTCACATAACATGAACACAGTGTGAAGTAACAGGACAAGAGAGCAGTAACTTGCTGATGGAGTCAAATCTCGGTAAACAAAAGACGCTCTCGATATTGTTTCCTGCAGACAACACGACAGCCGTGCTTTATTACGTCAGCAATTTTTATTTCTCTAGTCAGAATCAGCGTCATGTTTGTTCTTCAGTCAAAGTTCTCTTAGCCTCGTTGACAAACAAATCTCTTGAAAACTCATATTAACTTTCATCCAACTTCCATTGTTATCTAACAACTAACAATCATCATCTCTTGAGGAAAGATCTCCTTCATTATCAGCACTGAGTAGAAGTATTATGACCGATGAGCATTGTAGGCATCTTAAGATACTACTAAAGAAAAAATTGGTTCTATTGGATTGTATTCTGAAAGCCACCTGGCAATTTTCAAACGCTTTGGCTTCTCTTCCAATTTCCTCCTCAAAATATCAAGATGCCATAAGACGGTTATGATACCTAATGATATTACCTAGGACGAAATATGTATAGATTGTATAGGTAACAACACTCATGTACCTAGAGAGGAAATATCATGAGAACAATGTGTATGGAGAGGCATTAACAAAATTACCTATGAGCACATAGACAAAATCGCATTCTAAATTTTGTTGATGATTCAGTTGTTTAACAACCTGTGAGAAATATTACATCACTTGTTTCAAAAATTCTTGCTTATTCTATTGATTCCTACGTCTTCTTGTATCTATTGATTCACTGCTGAGAACAAGTATTCTGATTACAGCATGAAATATGTCATCTGGGTCACAGGTTTGTTTCTGGCACAAAGAACTTCCTCCTTCATGTATTTTCTAGTGGATTATTTTTTTTGCTTTGAACTGTCAATTTTTCCTAGGTTATTGTTGAAAAATAAATAAACAATATTCTAGTAAATGAAGAAATTGCTGGATAAGTTTTTCTTCTTCTGAAGTTATGACAAGGATGTTTAGTAAGTTATTGTTTGGTTTTCTATACTCCTTGGACTTTGGAACTTCAGTTTGATTGATTTGCTGCAAAATATTATTCTGATTTGGAGTTTTAAATTCTATATATTGAAGGGAATGAATTCGGCATCAGGCCAAACTATAGGATAGTCTTTGATGTACCTTGGGCATATGATGGTGTAGTGAATTTATAATAACAGCTCTTACTTTCTGGTAGTGATCTGGTAGAGAGTTCTGGTAGTGATTAAAATAACATAGAAAGGTCCGTAATATAATTAATCCAAGTTGTGTTCATTAGTGTAATTGTGTATAAAATAAGAGATAGCTACTTGAACTTGAATTGTCAACGAGTTTCAGATCCTCCGAATAATTGATTATCATAATCACATTTTGTTCTTTGACCGAAAGGAAAAAAAAAAAAAAAAATCTCAACAATCTTTACTTTAAAAATGGTAAAGAAAAAGACAATACTTGACATTTTAATGATGATAGCTATAGAAAAATACACATTTCTTCTTCAAAGATGGGATTTTTCCGTTTGAAATGCAAATTGTTCATTATTTTTCATTTCCACAGGAACTCTCGTCAGACAGACAATAAACACAAACGTGTTGTTTACAAAATAATTTTGATTTTTAAATTAATTAAAAACCCTTAATGCACGTTTTGAGCATCATTCATCTCACAAATTAATTGAATAATTTAGCACACGTATTCTGAAGTCTTTTTTATGATTTTTGTTTTGTTGAGCTCCACGCAGACTTTGGGAAAGCCAAAACATTCCCCTCCTCCTTGCTATATATTTACTCATTCCGGTATCATTTAAATCAAAATAAGTGCCTCAATGTTCTCTTAGTGTGCTAGGGGCACGTGCCGACTTGCTCCTGTTCCTGTTCCAACTTTAATAACCAACGAGTGGCAAGCCAGAGTCCCTTTTCATTGTTAGGGCTCTCAATATATTTATTGCTAAACATATATTTATCATCAGTCAAAACAGAAATGAAATAGTGACAATCTTTTTATATCTTATTATTTCCGTTCGCTTTGTGTATTTTTCCCCCACGAGATTTTTTTGGCATGGATACTTTTATGATTTTCTTCTTCGTTTTTTCATAAATCTATATTTTTTATGTGTAATCCCCTGTAATGGGAGATGACACTGAAGATTTTCTTTGAGTTAATGCCAATGGTGAAGGCAATATATTACGTTCTGATGTGATGTACGTGCCGCTGCTAAGTCTATAGTATATCCATGGCTCCTGTACCTTATTGTCAATAATATTCTTCTAGGCCTTATTTTATCTTTATCATTATATTTTGAACTATCTTGTTCACTCTATAAATGGCAAGCTCATTATTACAGAATGACGTTGAACTTACAAAATACTTTATCACATAGATACAAAATATACCACACACAGAGAGTTGGATATGTCTTTTTTAGTGCGTTACCTATACAATAATTAGTACTTTTTCATTAAGAAACTTGATATAGCTTGACCCTCGGTATATTTTTTTTTAATTATTTTAATAATAAATTGTAGTTGCATCAAAAGAATATATTTTTACAGTACAATATCTTACTAAATTGGAATGTACACCGTATTGAATACTGACTTTATGCCTAATGGTTCAAGTTAAAGATACACACTAAGGAAAATGTAATCATAATCCCCCACAAAACACAAACGTGAAGAAAAGGCCAAGTTCCTATCCAAAAATGTCGGCCTATAAAAGTGGTGAGATCAGAAAACTAAGGCCAAGTTCCTATCCAAAAATGTCGGCCTATAAAAGTGGTGAGATCAGAAAATTAAGGCCAAGTCTGCATTCCCAGTTTTTCGTGTCTGCTGAAAATGGTGGATCTCAATTCCTTCAACCTTCTCTCAATTTCAACTTGGCAATGGCGCACTGCCGTGCGCCTATATCACTAAGGAACAAACTAATAATCCTACCTATGAATATAAAGACCTAATGGTACAATGAGAAAAATTTTGTATTTAACGAAGAAAACATCGTCATGGCATAAACCATCAAAATGAGAAAAGGATCTTCAAGTTTTGTTTTCCTCTAAACAAAAGATAAAAAGGGGGTATATCTTGTTGTGCGATGATAAATAAAGTAGATTTTTATATACAATTTTTTTCAAGAGAAGCTTTAGGTAAATCGAGTGTAAATGCTAAAATCACTTTTGTTGTCTGGAAAGCTCCTGTACTTGGAAAAGCATAGTGTGACAATTTCATGAGACTGTTTCCTTTTTATTGTCTCTTTTTCATTTTGTAAAAAGCAAGAGCGTTAAATGTTCTGAATTTGCAACAAAATGACTACAAGAAGTACGAAGGCTATAGCTTTTATCTGAGAGTTGTATGATATTGTGTGATGGACCTCTATCAGTTGAATCAAACATTGTGACTTGAATTTCTTGGAAGGCTATAGCTTTTATCTGAGAGTTGTATGATATTGTGTGATGGACCTCTATCAGTTGAATCAAACATTGTGACTTGAATTTCTTGGTAAGTACTTATAGGTATAGCTTGGTATGTCATTCTGATTTATAGATCCTGAGTGATCTTGAGTGGGAAGCGTGGAATTTATATTCCATAGAAATGCTCTGGAAATTCTATTCTATTCTAGAAAGCTTGCTATATTTTCTTTTTCATATTGAAATGAAAACCGATGCGTTGTGAATATCTCCAAGCACTTTGTATTGAAAGGAATATTTTCATTATTTTGAAAACGTGTGATTAGGATGAAGAAAGTATACATTTGCATAGTGAAGAGACTTCTTCAAAGATGAAAGCAATACTTCTGGAGAAAAAAAAATCTTTTGCATTTTAAAACAGCATCAGAATTTGATGTACATGTAGAAAAGTTTCCACGTTGCTCAAAACTTGAGGAATATTAATAATGAGCTGCTGATGCCAATGCCGTCCCATCACATCAGTTTCATAAAAAGTTGATATGAAATAAATGAGATTTTATGTGTCGATAAAAAAAATGCTCAACATAAAAGAAATGGAAATGTAATTTGAAAGTGTGGGGCCAGAAAATAAAATTTGTTACGTCAGAATGAACATACAAGAACTCTAGAGAGGGGAAGGGGGGCATTTTACCCTTATTGTAAAGAGTACAAGGATTCTGCACTCAGCCAAAGCCCGGAGGGACATCACAGCAGAAATACGAATTGACGTGTGAAGACTCTATGTTTTGTTAGTAGGAAAATTGTTCACTTTCTATACGAGTATCTATACGTATGCTGGAAGTAAGGATCCCCCATTTAATTACCTAAACAATATTAGGAATTTAGACTTTCATCTTTGCATCGAAAACCAAATTATATTTCCATTTACACCCTCAGTGTTAACTTCAAAGGATTTCCTTTTGTCTCTATCTCTGTAGAGATGAAAACAAAATAACATTCGAGCGTTCCGTGCTAATACTCTTTTTTATATTTCTATCTCATCTAAAGACTAAAACTAAAAGAAGGGATATGAAATAAATAATTCCGCGTCATCGCTGATATTAACTAAAAATAAATAACCTAATGTCACCACTCTCTCTCTCCTCTTTCATTCCTGTCATCTACCCCTTTGCTTAATTCAGAGGGTGTCGAGGCATGCTTGCTGTTCACTCTGCTGATAAAGCCAAAGTACGCGACTATAGAGTTCATATCGGAGCTAGCCCCGGTATACAAGGCTAGTAGTACAAACCATGGATGTTTATCTGAGCTAGGGTTAAGCCAATCTGACAATAGCCGGATGTCACGTTCCAAGAGACTTCCAGGCTCACCTGTATATTACCACCATGACAGCCAAAACAGAACCCTATACGATGAAATGTTCTCTGTGCTGACACCACGAACTCGTAAGAAATTCTCGTAATGGGTTTGAAGTTTGTAGGTGAAGTCAGTCATATTTTATTTCTATTATGAAGTGTTCGTAGCGATGACGCATGACATGGGCTTAATGTCCCAGGGGCCAATGTGGGACCTTTCGCTTTCCCCAATCTGGAAATATCAAACCCCTACACTTTAGTATAGTCACAGTGTGATTGACAGCCTTGTGATTGTCACTGATCCGACTGATCACCTTCATATAACCACAACTGCATGTTGACTTCTCATAGTTGATCTAATCTGCTTCCCCAACATATTTACTGAATCCGCTGTCGACCTCTGATAATGAAGGAAATCAAGGCTAGATCCATAACAATATCCTCAATGATTGCATAGGGACCATGGTATGTTCAGCGAAACTCGTCTGGTTTATCTATAATCCAGTTCTTCCACACTACTATGGTTTATCTCTTCATCGCTCCTCCAGATGGTTATCTGAGTGGCCGACATTGAAACAGTTCATGTCCATGTTATGATCCGTTCAATTCCACTGAGCACGAATCCCATCCATCCAAACGAAAACCACGATATGATTCCGGGCTTACCGTTCCTTTCTTCGTGGCCTCTCATTAATGATTTTCAAACTCCACCTCCGCGCTGTGAACAGAAAGAAAAACATAACCATGCTTCGTTTTTATGAACCTGAGAATTTCTCAACCGAAACAGACAGGAATATGTACTTTACCGACCAGGGGCGTGTGTAGGGAAACAATTAAAAGATTCAGCGTTAATGGTTTTGGGACATCTTACACAAAGTCAAAGAGAGGAGAAGGAATTAAGGAAATCCTGTATGCAGTTCAATTCAATAAGAGGATCCCAAATACTACTGATATACCTACATTTCTAATTCTCTGTCTATTATATTGTAGATACTCAAACCTTCTCTATTCGTAGTCCACAAGTATTAGGTACTTTTTCAATTTATCTATCATTAAATGTGGCTACTGTATCCTTCTCTTCTCTATCATGAAAGTATCCCCCCCTCCAAATCCCCAATCCTCGGAACCTGTAAACCACTCCTGTGGTTAAAACGGCGTAACTGTTCACCACTTGTGGTGGTTAGAGCTTGATGTAGTAAACAAATGTTGGATTATATTAATTAAAACAGGGAAAAAACAGTACACATACACACAGAGAGAAGTTTTTTTGGGTTTTGAATTTTCACAGAAAATTTACGAAACCATCAAAATAACTCCTATCCTGGAGTACAGAAACGGATACTCGAAAATTATACTTGGATTTATCATAGATTTTCTACGACTTTCGGGCTGACAAATTTCCAGGTAACTTTGCAAATTTTGGAAGTGCTTAATCCCCAGATAATAAGACACTTTGCTCATGGGCGAAAAAATGAAACATTGTCAAATTGACTGCCTTAAAGTCAAACCTTCAGGATATACCTACATGGTTTTTGAAATCTCGGACTTTCATTTGATTCTTCTGTTCCTGACGAAATTCAGGTAGGTACCTTTACATACAACTTTGGGTATATCACATCAATAGTATTTATATACACATTTGTGAGGTGGGAATCAATATTCAAAAGAACTAGACACTAATAAATAAACTGAAACTTGGGACGAAAAAAAGTTTCTTCTCGGGAAAACCCCCCAACAATAATAATACTTCTACAAGAAATTGTCTCATTTTGTTGGTTTTTCATAATATAAAACCGTTCAAACTTCGAAGTATAATGTATGTACAACAAACATTCCAAAACTTTATCTCGTATGATTGATTTGACAATTTATATTTTCGTACCATCAATATATCATCCTAAACAATATATTGATATGGACTATTGAAAAAAATAACGAAATGTAGCCCCCTCCCCTCATTCCAACATTTGAGCTTTATCACGTTCTTCTTGCATAACTTTTTCAAATTCATCTTCTCTCTCTTAGCTTCCATTCTGCCGATTGGTCAGTAACAAAATTTTGGATCGCTTTCATTTTATTCGACTCGCCTTCTCTCTATGAAATTCCTTCATAACATAATTCGGGTAGGTTTTATACTTTTCTCGGGTTCTCGTGATGATCTTCTTCTTCTTCTTCCTCCACAATTTCTTCAATCAGATTTTGAAGTAGTCCATCATGTCCAAGTCCATGTACAATTCATTCATACATGGGACATGGCTTTCTATTCAAACTGTGTCTATGTACCTACATGGTGCTTGTTAGTTTTGAACTTTAGCTTTACCTAGACACATTTTGGTGATATTGTCTTCTCGCAATAAATCCACTGTCTCCTCCTCGAACTTAAATAGAAATACGAGTTTAACTATCAATAAATAATAACCAACTAAACAGTTCAACTTTCAGGCCAACCAAAAAACTCGTCTTCTGAATGGAAGGTCTCTGGTGGCACGAGGTTCCCAAATTTCAATGAGACACATTTCAAAGTTGAACAATTCCATTTAAGACAATGTGTCCTGGAGACGAAATAAATAAATTAAATTAAAGCAGAAAAAATCCATTGTTATATTTTTGACACAATTACGGACTCCACGAAATGTCAAATCCATAAGAAGAAGAAGAAGAAGAAGAAGAAGAAGAAGAAGAAGAAGAAGAAGAAGAAGAAGAAGAAGAATTAAGTTTGAACCATCATTTTTTTTTTTCTAAGTTGAGCATTGTGACTGTTTTTATTGTTTCAAATTCAGTTGCGTATCCTATATCTACAATGAACTGTTCAGTGCTCATACAGACAGTATTAGTAGTTTATGCCGTGGAATTGAATTGCGGGGGTTTGAATAGGTACTTTTAAGACAAATAACAAACAAAAAAAAGAGAGAAACTATTCCTCATTTCTCTAATTAATTTGATTTCCTTCTATTTCCTGTCACTAGGCGGTCTCTTGCCTCCAGGCATACAACTGCTCACACAATATTCAATTATGGTTCACTCCTGTAATTCATTATTTCCAACCACTCGATATAAATTTTATGCAACTTTTATTTCTACTGCAGTACACTTCTTTATTTTTTTATTGTTGCTGCCGTAAGTGTCTTATCGTTTGAATGATTTGACTTTTTTTTGTAACAATGATGTGTTGAGCTTGGAGATATACTGATGGCTATTTTCAGTTCGTTTGCAGCTGGCTGGTATCGGAAAATATATCTGGTTCTCTCTTTCATTTTCCAGCTTGCAAAGCCTTGGTATCAAATGATGAGTCTTATAATAAATGAAACATTCCATTGACAGATTTGCTAATGATTCATCTCAACACTGTGGTATGCCGATGTCGTGACTTGAGGATACCCTTTCCAAATGAAAAAGACATAAAAGCAAGACGACTGGGTTGTTATTCAAAATATTTTTATCCTCATTTAATTGAAGAGTTAATGATAGTGAGTGGAAAGTTTGGCTTTATCAGCAGAGTGAACAGCAAGCATGCCTCGACACCCTCTGAATTAAGCAAAGGGGTAGATGACAGGAATGAAAGAGGAGGAGAGAGTGGTGACATTAGGTTATTTATTTTTAGTTAATATCAGCGATGACGCGGAATTATTTATTTCACATCCCTTCTTTTAGTTTTAGTCTTTAGATGAGATAGAAATATAAAAAAGAGTATTAGCACGGAACGCTCGAATGTTATTTTGTTTTCAGTTTTCAAGAGATTTGTTTGTCAACGAGGCTAAGAGAACTTTGACTGAAGAACAAACATGACGCTGATTCTGACTAGAGAAATAAAAATTGCTGACGTAATAAAGCACGGCTGTCGTGTTGTCTGCAGGAAACAATATCGAGAGCGTCTTTTGTTTACCGAGATTTGACTCCATCAGCAAGTTACTGCTCTCTTGTCCTGTTACTTCACACTGTGTTCATGTTATGTGAGAATATTAGAGGCTTGACATGACAGAGCTTTCTATTGGAGTCAATGGTGTGTATCTAAATAGTGTTCTATAGAATCTCCACACACCACCCTAAACTTTGTTTGCACTTCCTCCCCCCTCTAATCTCATTCATCTTACTTAAGCATCTCTTCAAACCCTCTAATAAAGTGACGGGTAACCCTTTATTTTAATTCATATTTATCATATTAAAACACTATTTTTTTAGGAGAAAGAAAGGAAAATATTTTCATTTTAAAATCCGCACGGCCGGATTATTTTCGATCTTGATATTGACTTAAATCTTCTACAATACATTATGTCGCCTTCACACAGCATTATACGAGTATTCCTGCCAGATTTTCTCTTATGTTTTGCTTGTGTTTTGTGTGTAGGATATTTTCACGGTTCACTAAGCTTCAGCGCTGTTTTATATATCTACAATAAGATCTGCCAGTACAATATACGTATATGTTATCATAACATTGGTAATGTTGTACCGAATAGTTCACACAGTTCAACATTTTGTTCATTGTTTCATCTTCATATACCTTCATGTCTATGTATTATGTTTTACAGATGTATGGAAGACCCTTTGACTAGCTCAGTATTATTCGCCTGGTCTAGTCTATAAATTGGCGACTGTTAAATGAACACCTTTCCTACGTAGATAACAATTTGGTTATTTGTTTCAATCTCTGCCGTAAGAAAAAATGAATGAAAACTCATTGAATGAAGTCATCAGTATCCATAAGTAAGTAGCCACTTATGTTTTATGGAACAGTATTCTTTCTAGTGGTTTGCCTCAGTGGCGCATCTACTGACTGGACATAGGAAATGTAGCCAGAGACCAGAGAAATGCAGATTGGGAATTCGTTATAGCAGCTGTTTTGGGTCACCCATTTATAAATTGAAGCTTTGTATGGTCATCACAGTAATGCAGTAATTGGAGATTTACTCCTGAGGAATTATTAAAAGTAGCTGTTTTCCAGTCAGAATATGCCAAGTGGCTACTTGAATTCTGCTGGTTTGACGGCAGCCAGAATTTCTGTTAATCTGTATGTCCGTCACCTATATGATATTACCTCCAATGCCCTGATAGTTTCTGTCCAAATTGCTGTCGAAAAAAACTCTCCGCCACTCTGATATCAGACTTTGAAATTAGTCTGTCGGATAATACTGAGGGACAAAGTACAGAGACTAAGAATATCTACCACATTCCGTATTTCATTTCATTCTACTATTTCATAGATTACCTTCCCGTTCATATAGCAAGGCATAGAACCTAACAACTATTGTACAAATACCTACTCTTATACCCCCCACACACTGTCAATATTATTGACAGTGTGCGGAGAGTTTTATTATTGATGAACATACTGCAATATATTGACAGTGTGCGGGGGGTATTACTACCTATGTACTCTATAAAATATAACTTAACCTAGACTTCGGGTTTTAGAACTTTTTGCTGAGTACTTACCCACATAATAGGTAGTAGATACTCGTCCTTACTTACCTACCTATACACTAATTACCATCTTCAAAGTTTATTCCTGTAAGTTTTAGATGGGACCGTTTTAACAAAAAAATTTAAGGTAGATTTTCCCCATTCACTCTTTATTTCCAAGAATTTTCGCCAATCCGTCACTAGCACTAAGATCTATAATACAGCTTTTTGTTTTATCTTTTGCTCTTACCTCGCCTCTCCTTTGCAACATTTTATTTAACAAACTGCTCAAATACTTCAAAAAAACGTTAGATAACAATAACCTTTCAGTTTCAGCTTCTGTTTTTCTACCATTTTTTTTTTCTTCCTTTACGGAAAAGGTGAAATGGCCTCTCACACTTCTGAGGAAGAAAGAAGGTTTAGGTTGAAAATCCCTTGAACTCTTCGCTCTACATCACATTCTAGAGTTTACTTCTGTGTAACATAAGGTGGACAGTAGTTCCAAATCATTTAATGAATTTTCATTGGAACATTTGACGAGATTTAGAATTCAGAGGTAAATTAGCAAACAATGCGACTACTTTTGAGTGAAAAATTAGTGGAGATGTCATTTTCACCGCTACAATAGGCGTTATACACAATGAACCACACCGAGGTTTCAGATCCTAATCGTGTAAAGTGTGATATTTATTTTAATTCTATTGATATAAGGAGATTATGTTGTGAAAACATTTTAAGGCTCTGACCTTGAAGTATGCTGATTATGTGAAAAGAAAAGCAAGTAAACAATGACATAATATTTGTCTTGTCCATGTAGAACTCGGTACACATTGGAAGCGGACTTATTTTCGGGTACTTTGTCGCTGTTTTAAATACACGCTCAAAATATGCGTATGTTTTCCGTATAATATTTCACAGAGCGTTCTAAGCTTGAGATTTGCATGCAAAGCATGACTCGCGTATGTCAATAAAAGAGAAAATATATACATAGATATCTCTCACCCTGCTGTCGATATAAACACACACGCCATTCTACACATCAGCAAGAATATTACAGCGTTTCGTTTATTTAAAATTATTTACGTTGAAAAGGATTAGACATTTTATTAACACAGAGTTGAAACACTTTGCACGGTTTTTGGAGACGAATAATTCTGTGCTAAATGAACGAAAACTTATGTTAGGGAACAACATACCTAGGTACACCTTCATCATTTCTCTCATTCGCTACAAAGACTTCATTTATACTTTCCGCAGCTTCTCGCTTCTACGAGATTTGTCAATATTACTTTACAATATACAATACCTAGCTTGAGACGTTAAGTACCTGTCTTAGGTAAAATGAAAAATTAAATTTCAGAGTTCAGCCATGAATCCTACAGTACTTATGAAAGTTCATTATTAACACAATAACCTCTCTTAGATTTTGAGATTTCTTGCAGGAAGCAGTAATTAATTAAACATATATCTAGCTAATTATCTTGGTCAATTTTGAGACGATAAACTTGTCAGACAAGTACAAAATGAAATCTAGGTAGTAGGTATCCTACATCATCGTTTATGACAATAATCTTTTCTGCCCAAAAAGATTTCCCGAGTGTGAAATCTAATATGGTAACATACTGCACGAGGTGAGACTAATTTCTCACGTAGCCATTAGAGGAAGCACATTGTCCTAGAGTAAAGGCAAAAGACAAGAGACAAGGAGCTAGAATCTATGCGTTATTCATGAAAAACGAGCACAGACACACTTCTTTTTTTTTTCCTCTCTAAAATATTTACTTAGCACTATGAGTATATTTACACTTACATTCTCAGCTGAAATTTACTGAAAGCAAAAACGTATGGGAGTTCCTAACTCCGTGTATTATGTATGTTAAAACCTACCAGTAGCTATCTGCTGGCGTAAGAAAGTAGCGTCTTTATTTCAGCACTGATACGAGGAAAACTTTTTGACTCCCTGTGAAAACTTTTCGCCTATAACTTTATTTGTATTATTTTCTCCTCGAATTTGTCATACGGTGTTTGGAAAATTAGAAGTCTACATGTGATTTTCATTATATTTATCTATTCAATTATTAATGAAATTGTCTACATAATTATTTTAGCTTTGTATAAAACAATACAATAATTATTTTGCTTTTGTTGGAAAAGGATTTTCCGTGTTTGTGGTATAAAAGGAATTCATTAATTTGCGATAATGGTGAACACATCATGTGACTCAAGATGTACCTACAGTCTGCACATAGACATTGGGAAACTTTTTTTCCATCAATAAATCTAGCAATCCTAGAACTAGCATTATTATTTTTATTATTTTGTACCGGTGTTATCTATCTATAAATAGAAATCCAAGACCTATCAATATTATTGATCGTGTTTTGATCATCAGCTCAGGAGACATGCAAACGACAATCCCTCAACTGCAATCTGTCCAAATAGTGTCAATAAATTATTTAAAGATCAGAGATCAAACAAAAAATCTGTCTAGCCTAATCCATTGAAATGATCACGCCCTCATTTCATTTTTAATGTACGACATTATCTTTATGTACGCGTTATACCGGACAATGTTCAATTGAAAATGTAAAAAAAAACACCCTGGAAATTTTAACTGTGAAGGTACGACATTATCTTTATGTACGCGTTATACCGGACAATGTTCAATTGAAAATGTAAAAAAAAACACCCTGGAAATTTTAACTGTGAATCCCTAATGGCTCAAACTCCCTTGATATGTTTTTCACTCCCGTGTTATCAAGATCGTTGGGAAAAGCATGATTTTCCTGTAGCGGGCGGTATCTCTTGATTTATCTCTTACTAAAAACCGTACGCAATAATATGCTTATCCATAAAGAACATTTTATCATTTTATTTTGACACAATTATCTTTTGCATTTCGCTCTCTCGTAATTAAATAAAACGCCAAATACAGAAATGAATAGATCCCAAATGTTTGTTGTTGTATAAGTGGTATCGCAGAACGGGAAAATTGTTTATGAGTTTGATTTGTTTGAAATAATAGAGAAATTGTACCTTATAGGTAATTGTAAAAGTATATTTGCTGATTGAAAAAGGAAATTTTTTGCTTACAGAAGGCTGCTGCAACTCCGAATTTGGAATATTTGGCTCTACTTTGATCCAAAAGCCATGGGATGTTTAGATCTACAAAAGCATCATTTATCGGTACATTGTACATAATAGAACAGATATAATATTTATTAAAAATATTATACTTACCTACGTTATATTTACTTGAGCAAATATCTACTGATCGTAGTCAGCATGTCATGGGGTATCAGAATATAGAAGATGCAGGAACATCATCTCCAGTATGTTTCTTGATATGTTTGGAATTGAAAAGCGAACGAATCACGCCAGTCTGAAAAACTGGAAGTGACGGTAAAATCAATTTCCATTTGAAAAACGTTATAGGTATTTGAATACTAGACCAAGGTGACTTTGTTTTTGAGAGATTTCGTTTAATCAAATGTATCAAATATGTTTACTGTGGTAATATACAAACAAGTATGTACACAAATTTTTCCTAATGCTAACTTATAACTAACTTAATATTACATGGATAATAAAATAAATATTGCTTCTTTGAATAAGAGACAGGCTAAAATCCTAGAAACCCAAAAGCTATTAGCCAATCAAATTTTGTAATTTTCTTTTTTAAAAAATAGTACTATAGTAGGAGTGGCTTCTAAAGGTTTTCACATCTTTTACGTGTGTCGAAATCGTCGAATAGGTACATTTGTTTCTTTCTTATTTAACAAGTGCCGGTTCCAGATCTAAAAAAAAAAAGATGGAAAAATCACTGTTTTTTTTCCATTTTTTAACCTAGGTAGTTAGAACGAAGTGCACGCGAAATAATTAAATTAGTCAATATGGAAAATATCGAGAGGGTCGGAATGTAAACAAGCGTGTGTTTAGGTAGGAGGCTATTGGTTGCGAAATTCTTTCTGTTTCTTCTGCATATTTATGAGTTATGACTAGAGATACGAATACCCATGCCACGCTTCCAGGAAAAATGTATTTCTGGATTTCAGGAAAATGTGTTCCCGGCTTTCAGTAAATACGAACCTACCTCTTGTTTATTGCCGTGCTATTTTTGATATTTGGTGCATGAGTAAGCCTGGGTTATTTTTGGGCACTATGGTTCTGGCACAGGGATATAGCCCGATAGGGTATAAAATGTTTTTGAAAGCTAATACTCGAGTGTTTGTGTAACCTAGTCGCCCATTTATTTTCCTAGTCGGCCGGCAGCGGCGATGCTGTTGGATCAGAAAGAGTGTAAAATGCAAATTCCAAACAAAAAACAAGAGGTTTCTCATATTTATTTTTCTTCCGTAATCCTTTCCTAAAACGTAAATAATAAATAATTAGAAATGAAGAATGGAAAATGGCGGCCTCTAATCGGATGACATCGTGGGAGATAGCATCTGATTTCTCTGATGGGAGATGGGAACCTTGTTTGCATATTCCTTGCTTCTTATATAAATAATAAATTATGCTCTTGCCTACCTAATAACGCTTAGGCTAAAGTATACGTATAGATAGGCATTAGAAAGGATAAATAATAACACAAGAGATACGGAGTAGCATTGGTTTTGTCCTCACACGAGGCTTTCAATATGGAGTATGGAGCTTCAAGTTGTCACTTATCATCATAATATCTCGAGAACTGGCTGACATTTTTCAGGGAAATACTTTGCATTAATGATAAACAAAAGAAACAATACCAGCTGAAGGATTTTTTTCATTGATGTTTCTTAAATCTTCCGGCATTTGTATACTTGATACTTTTGAGAATGTCTTTAAATTAAAAACAAAAACTTACTATACGAGGACATCTAGATCCTCCATGTGTTTCATTTTTGAAAATAACGAATGTCTGAAATCTGGCAGTGAATCCTAACAGGAGAAACAGCTTCAAATGTTAGAAGCCATTCTTTTTCCAAGGTGGCTTTCCATGAAACCTCGCCCTGGTTTGAATTATATGAAAAACCTGCCATTTGATGTTTAGATACTTTAGGTAAGTTATTTTTTTTTTTCTTTTTCGTTTCAAGTGTGTATTAAGTAAAAATAAAGGAGAGAAAAAGAAGGAAGAAAGGAAACAGAGAGAGAAAGAACATGAAAAAATTGTCCTTGGTGTGAGAGAGGGAGAGAGAAGGGAAGGGTAGAAGAAAGAAAATGTTGTTTTTGACGGTTCCACAAAAATGATTAATTCATGAAGAGAAAGATTTTTATTATTATTATTTTATCTTTGATATTATTTATATTGAGTGCTTGCCGTATCATCTAAACCTCATTTACTGGTGAGAGCTGAGAGTCACAGAAATCTCAGCTTTTCAGTCAAATGAATTCTTGTAATGATAAGTGGAGAAAAAGTAAGAGGCAGAATGCGATGACATGTTATTAATTTTCTTCCAGACGTGTTTTTAATGGCTGTTTCTTTCCTGAAGGTGAAATCGAGAATTTTTATATGATTTTTTTCTTGAAAGATGCGCCAAAAGAAGAAGAAGAAGAAAGAAGAAGAACAAACTAGATAATGGAATTGAGGAAAGGAAGGTGACTTGATCTATGAATTTCACAAAGGAATTTTAGTTACCTACCTTGATGGAGTCATATTTACCAATAATTAATCAACCTTCAAATGATAAGAATAAAAAAAGTCGAAGTTCCTTCATTTATAGTACTACCTATGCATTTCATTGTGTTCTTCTGACAAATTCCTCCTGTATGAACCCTAAAGCCAGTTTCTCGTTAACAGCTCAGTCAACAAGTTGTTTCGTGATTTGTTCACATCAAAACAAAATGTTTTATTTATTTATTCCTTGAAAGATGCGCCAAAAGAAGAAGAAGAAAGAAGAAGAACAAACTAGATAATGGAATTGAGGAAAGGAAGGTGACTTGATCTATGAATTTCACAAAGGAATTTTAGTTACCTACCTTGATGGAGTCATATTTACCAATAATTAATCAACCTTCAAATGATAAGAATAAAAAAAGTCGAAGTTCCTTCACTTATAGTACCTACCTATGCATTTCATGTGTTCTTCTGACAAATTCCTCCTGTATGAACCCTAAAGCCTAAAGCCAGTTTCTCGTTAACAGCTCAGTCAACAAGTTGTTTCGTGATTTGTTCACATCAAAACAAAATGTTTTATTTATTTATTCCTACTTTCTATTTTCCACTATGAAATTCTAATGAGGTTCTAGTGGGTAGTGGAACAACCTTGACCATTTGACTGGAATCCAGGGATCATAAATATCTTGATGTTCATAACGCTTTTGATATTGTTGATGATGCTCATGATGTTTCCGATATTGATAATATTGGTACTGTTGATATTGGATGTAGTTATGATAATATTTGTGTTGGTTATGAAGATAATGATGATCCTAATACGCCATGAGAAGCAATCAATCAATCATGAAGCAGCTATGTCCATGGGAATCCATCATCTGAGGTGCATGGTGAAGTACACTTACTTATACATTCAGTTTACCCAAAAGCCAACCGTTCTCCTCAACTTCCTCCTTAAGTATACCCTCGTTTTCTTCCTTACTGAATTAATGTAGTTTGTTTTGAGCAGACTAGTGAGGAAGAAGGGGAAAAAATTTAAAATTTAAATGTTTAAGTAATGCATAAATGTATGTTTTTTGGAAAAAGAAAAAAGAAGGAAAAACATTGGAAAAAGAAAAAAAAAATGTTTTCTTTTTCCTTTTTCTAATACATGTGCAGATAGAACACTACCGAAAAATTTCACCATTTCTTGTTTGGTTGAGTTGAAAATTATGAAATGAGAACTTGGTTTGTTTAACATCACAGGTTAGTAGGTAACAAAAAGATGTCAGGATACAAATATTAATAAAGACCAGTTTTCAAACTATAGATGTGCAATATACCAGTCAAGATCCATTGTCGGTCATGATCATGATCCTTTTCCCTCAAATTGATTACCATTTGCAGAATGGATACGATTTCTTGACTTAAACATATTAAGGTGGATTTCCACCAACGCGACCTCTGTCGTGCGACAAAATCGCGCGACAATGTCGCGCGACGTCACCTGTTTTCACTCGTAATAAAGACCAGTTTTCAAACTATAGATGAGCAATATACCAGTAAAGATCCATTGTAGGTCATGATCATGATCCTTTTTCCTCAAATTGATTACCATTTGCAGAATGGATACGATTTCTTGACTTAAACTTATATGTCCAGAGTACAACTACCTATTCTTCTGATTTAGCCTCACTCTGCTCTAGTTAAACCTTTCATTTTGTCATCCAAAAAGAAGGAAAGAAAGACAAAATAGAAACAATGAGATTCCGTAGGTAACCTACGGTAGGTTCCATTGACTGAGGTTCCTCGGGTCTATACTCTAAATCCGGGAAACATACCGAACGTAAAAAAAAGCTGAGCAAGAAACAAAATATTTTCAACACGGGCGAGTTTTATTTTTATCAATAAAGAATAATCCGGCGTTAAATATACGCATATCCGTCAGGTTACGATTTATATTCTTACAGCTGTTGAATGCTTGGGTATAACTTGGGTGTCATCTTGACAAGAAGGTCAAGTTCACGATGTCCTTTTTGTTTTGGCGTCCGATTGTTCGAGCAAAAAAAAAAAAAAAAAAAAAAAACGCCCCGTGCTTTTTGGGGAATGGGGGGGAGGGGGATATCTTTCCGCTAGCTTGTAGGGAATGTAGGGTAGTAGGTATACTTATAACACATGGCTATAGGTAGGTACAATATACACGAAAATTCTCTGTTTGAACTTTGAACTGCATTACCGATTACATACATACCTTATTATAGGGTACATTAGTACATCCACTAGCGAAGTATAATTATACCTATATTTTTTTCACTTTTTCCATCGTTTCTTTATACTTTTGCGTTCTATGACTGATGGTGAAAAATGCATCAAGTTCTCGTTGCTTGAAAACGGTGGTAAATAGGACTATTTTCCAATTCTTTGGAAGATCCGGAAGTAATTAAATGACCACAAATGTATGTCGCTTTGACCTCGAATAAATAAATCTGTTTAAAGCAGTAGGCAGTACTCAATGTAAGCTTTTGCTCAAATAAACAAAGATTAGATCAGACATTTTCCAACATGCGATGAAATTTCGTCAGAATATTCTCTGGTGAGGGGTTTCAGCAATCAAATAGCAATTCAAATTACAAAAGAACACTATCACTATATTTGGGGAACTTTTTAAAGCTAATTTTGAGGTGGTGTTGGTGTTAAAGTCAAAGGAGAGAAAAAAAAAGGAATCGATCACGTGATAGCCTGAAGCCATGGCAAGCTTCTCTCCCTACACACTCTTTTCATCAAATCCCTAGATATAAATTCCTTGGAAATTCAAGTTAATTCTCTTTTGAATGTAATTTAAATTCTCTTGTATTGCAATTATTATGACTACTCCTCCTCCGATATTGAAGATTTTCCAAGACAGCATACTTGTGTTCGTGTTGTATGATTGATGTTGATGTTATTATATCTAAGGTAGTGTGTAGTGTAAATCTAAGAATAATAGATAGCATTATAAATAAATTTGTGTTTACGAGACGAGGTGTCTTCACAATTTGAAACATACAAAAAACAATAAAATTGGTTTGGTTTGCGAAAGATATCGATATAACTTGTATGTACCTATGTGCGTAAGATTTATCAAACTTGGTGCAATGTTGGTTCATGAATCGAACAAAAAGGAATGACTTTTCATGAAAATGTATCCCTCAGCAATAGTTCGATAAAAGTAGTACATACTGTACATAATAGGTACTGAGCACTTTAATTTAGTCCGGTCTATTACTGCTGATTAATAACAACTTCTAATCTACGAAACTTTCTATGTACATAATAGGTACTGAGCACTTTAATTTAGT
Organism: Diaphorina citri; assembly: GCF_000475195.1. Taxonomy (NCBI): domain Eukaryota; kingdom Metazoa; phylum Arthropoda; class Insecta; order Hemiptera; family Psyllidae; genus Diaphorina; species Diaphorina citri. The sequence goes on from NW_007378120.1 coordinate 130,939, forward strand.
CCGGTCTATTACTGCTGATTAATAACAACTTCTAATCTACGAAACTTTCTAAGCAAAGAACAAGTCGAACTTTTCTAGGAATCCAACAAGACCGATGATTTTCCACAAAAGTTGCAAAGTCATGAAAAGTTAGCCACGTTATTTATTTAATTACGTGAATAGCTTCCAACATTGGCCACTCCACTTAAATCTGAAAAGGCTCGCCTCTTAATATTCCAAATTGAACACATTTTGCCTAAGAATGGCGTCAGGAAAGTGAGAGAACATTAATCTACGTCCGATTTTTTGGCTTTTGAGCAATCGGAAGTTAATGTGGATAACTGATATACGCGTTAAGGAGTGAATTTGGATTTTTCGTAGGAAAATAAATTAATGGTATAGATAAATTTCTCCTATAATGGGTCTGCTTACTTGCCTAGTTAATGTTCCATGTATTGATCTGGTACTTTTATGAATAATCCTTTTAAATAATTTAACTTTTTTCATTTTGCCTTCTTGTATTTGGGCATTTCCTCCCACTGTAGGTTTTCAGAATTGATTCTGTTTTTGATTATAATCAAATATATATCTCAAAAATATGGGTAAAAAATCATTATCCTACGTATATATTCCTATAATGTTGGAGTTTATTCAGTAGCTACCCACATAAAGAGATGTACACTTTGGCATCACAAGAAGCTTGAACAATGTCAACATGGTTGTTGAATAAAATGAAGCTTGAAGCTTGAGATTTGCTGTCACATTGTTATGATTTGGGGGCACATCAATCTTCCGGTGGCATTAATCTATTCACATTACTGGCGTTCAGTTTTCACATTTCAAGTTTCTTGGGTCGAGGACATTTTGAAAATTTAATTTCGAGTTTACTAAATGAGTTATTTGGAAGTTATTTAGAAGTCGATTAATACACGATGCTAAACTTTATGACTTGGATTCGAACCACCAAACTGCGGATGAGAAGTCCACCGTGCTAACCACTTGACTACTGGGATTGGTCACGGAACATTTGAAAATCTTCAAAGAATGTCTGAGTTAAACATCAAGTTAAGCCGTTAGAGATTTTTGAAATAAAGTCTATAATTCCAAACATCTGAATTTTTGTAAAGGCTCTCAAAGATCTATTCAGACGAATCCGATAAACGAGAAAAACTTGGTTTTATAAAATTTACCACCAGGAAATGCTTCAACAAGTTATTTCACCTCAGCCTTTTCTTTCTAAGACAGTACCTGGAGATTTATAGAACAGAAAATGTCACCAGGATTTCAATCGACAAAAACAAAAGGGGGAAAAGTCTGTTGCACCTCATATAACATACATTAAACCTATTTACTGGCAATAAAACAATAAAAAACGTCGTCTAACCCATGTGAAAATTGAAATAAAAAATAAGGAAAAAAAGGAGAAAACCTGTCAAGAACATTAGAAAGTACGACTTATAGATATAGATATAGATTATAGATAGATTTCTTGGGAAAAAATGTAGGAAAAAACTTCGACCATAGTAAAAAAAAGTGGCCTCTGCTGAAAGGGCCACAATAAATTAAATAACAAAAGGAGGGTCATTTTGGAAATAACTTCCTGTAACCCACGTAAGTGAATCCCTGTTCTTCTCTTGCCAACAATGCTAGGGAATCTGATTTTAATGATGATAAATGCGGACATGGTGAGACTTTGTTTTCTAATCATTTCGTGACGCTAAATTAGTTTTTATTTCTCTCTTCTTCTTCTTCTTCTTCTTCTTCTTCTTCTTCTTCTTCTTTTTTTCTTCTTTCTTTTTCAAGTGTTCGAGCATAATTTCAGTTGTATAGCTGAATGGAAAAGCCAAAGAAAATCACCGGATGTCAAACTAGCAAAATTCGTATGAAAATGAAAACCGTGTTGTATGAGTATGACCAATATCTTCTCTGATTTTCGTTTATATCAAACTTAACTTGTTGGTTTTTAAACGGAAGACATTTTTAAACCTCAAAAACCTGAATGAAGTAGGTTGTTCTTTTTCTTGGGAAAGTTTTAGTGTGAAAGTTTCCTTGCTAAAGACTGCGGGAGTGTTAAACATGCCACATGACAAAACCTCATGTTACTGAGAGCTATTACAAAACTCTCACAACTTTCATACCCAAGTACAAAGAGTGTGTGAAAACTTTGGAAAACAAGTACAACGTTGGGATTGCTTTCTGGGATAAAATTTTATTGTATAAAACCAAGGATGAGGTAGTAAGGGAAGTGATAGGAGAGGTAGAGACATTGTACGAGTATGTAACTCCAAATATGTGTAAGTAGAAGAAGAGTGTAAATCATATTATTAAAATAAAAATAATAATTTATTAATTTACTATTTTTTTTTATTCCAAAACTCAAATGGTTCCTTTTCAAAGAGAGAAAAAAAAATCAATCCTTCTGATATGAACCTTCTACTTCAGGACTCTGACTTTAATCTTCCAGTTAATATAAAATCGACTTTCCGATGTTCTTTCAGATGCACCCATATTAATTTTTATCAATAGATTAGTGCGATTACAGGATTTACAGGTTTGATTAGCTTCATAGTTCGTATGTCTGCGAGATAGTTAAACTTGGGAGAGTTCAATTCGATTTTGCTAATGTTATTTAAATATTCCCCAATAAAACTTGTAAATCCTTTAATCTTTTCGAGTGAAAAGGACAAATTATCCGATGACTCATCAAATAGGTTTAAAAAAATAATTCCAGAATCCTGTCTCGTCTTGTTATGCACAATGCTTTGGATCCCGGGTTTGAACTGAAAGTTCAGCTAAAGTTCATTCTGCCTTGACTTTCGGCAACTATTTTAGATTGAAATGTAAGGCAACGTGCAAACGATAGGTAGGTACATATACGCTTATTACGTACGTATTAAATAGACCTATTTTTGTTTATAAAATTTTGGACTAGTTAAAATTGATATTTTTGTGTTGCTGATGGATTAAGTGTGTATTATATTAAGTGTAAACTTTGGTCAGTATCTAGGTACCTATGTACTTCCATTTCTGTACATTTAACCACACTAAAATGAGGAAAAAGTTTCTACTTACCAAGTAGATATAACAGAAATATTTTCGAGCTAAAGAGAAGAGAGGAGTACAATGCCTCAATTCAGACAGGAAAAAAGGGAAAGCATCCGTACACATAGGGATAAAAAAAATGAGGGATGTTGACGCGTTTTAAAATTTGTTGTGTGAATATTGGCCTGAGGCTCCCCAGACCCTCTACAATTAGACCGACTGCTCTCCAGGGACGATAAAACAATAAATTTGGTGGACACCTTTTTTTCCCCTCTCCCTGCCTCTCTTGATTTTTTTTACTGATATGGGGTATGATGTATTATTAAGAGTTGATGAAGCTCCGTATCAATTTGTTTCAAAATTACGAGATGATTACAGGACGGGGTTCCTTGACCGTTTCTTTATAGGGGAAAAGTTTCGGACCCTTTGTCTGTATTGTTTTTTAAGAGAGAAAAAAAGGCTTTTTCTTCATTTATCAGATACCTAGGTAAGTATCTAATATTTGAAGTGTTTTCTATATTTTACTAACGGATAAGAATGAAAATTTGAGCACTACAAGACCAATCAAGAACTTGACTGTAAAATATAATTTTCATGTTTACTTGAGTATCATAAGCTTAGCCCGATTTGTAGGTTGGTATTTTAATAGAAGTACCTATACTCCCGGTGAAAATTCAGTGACTTATTTTTCCAGTAATGTATACGAATGTTTAATAGGTACCTACCTACAGTTTCTTTTATAAAACTTCATTTCCTCTCACTCTATGTCTACAATATTTTACCCAATTACACGTCTATTTCAATAAAAGAATCTAAAGTAGGATCAATAAAAAATATGGCTATAACAAGGAAAGAAAAACTTTTTCTCTAATTTATTGTTGTAAAAAAGATAAATACAATATTTTCTCCCAAGCCGTGTAGGTATCAACTGCCATTTTGTATTTTTCTCCACATGAGAAGAAAAACTGTTCTCAACAAGCAATAGAAACTAACAAGTGCAATAATTTAACTTTTGAACTCTCATGATCAGGAACACGGGATTTTTAATAAAATTTATCGTAATTTAGAGGAGAATATCTTACAGGACTACAGGAACAGTGGTGTATTTGTAAGGGAAGCAGGAATACAGGAATTCAATGGAATCAGAAATACAGGAATTCAATGGAACCAGGAATACAGGAATTCAATGGAACCAGGAATACAATGGAACCAGGAATTCAATGGAATCAGAATTCAATGGAACCAGGTGTTCAATGGAACCATTCAATTCCTGTATTCCTGTGTAGACAGGAATTCAATGGAACCAGGAATACAGGAATTCAATGGAATCAGAAATACAGGAATTCAATGGAATCAGAAATACAGGAATTCAATGGAATCAGGAATACAGGAATTCAATGGAATGAGAAATACAGGAATTCAATGGAATCAGAAATACAAGAAATGGTATAAAGGAGCGCTCCGCCCCGCCAAATCAAGAAAGTTTGACACAAAGCCACAAACCAAGTAGCCATTTCCAGGTTCAGGCATAGTTCAGTGGTTAGGAGCTTGCTTTCCAGGCAGAAGCTTGGGATTTGATTTCTAGAATTGATGATTAATAATCATCGATTCCAGAAATCAAATCATCATTTTCACTGCGGAATTTTCGTGCATTATAAATGACGAATGTCAAAAAGAGTTTAGCTGATGAAATATCAATTCAGGATCAAATATGAAGCTTGAAATAAAACTTAACATGGTGTTGGAAGTAGGATATGAATCCATGTCCTGAATATTAAGGACCCGTTCTTAATAAACATTGGCCCCAACTGTCGGACTGGGGCCCAATTATTTTGATCTCCGCGGCTGAATTCTAAGACCAAGGAATGGAAAGATATATGTTACAACTGAGAAAAAATCTATTAGAATTTCAAATTTAAGTTGTGCTCTGTCCTGTCCACACAAAATAAATTAGCAATAAAAGAAAAACATTTTCCCAACGAGTAGGTACACTGCACTTTAGAAAATTAGACATTTTTTCTTCTTCGTCTTCTTTTTCTATCTGGTTTGGAAATGTACTTTCTCAAAAGAGGAAGTTCAGTTTTTTGGTCAGAGATGTTTTTCTCAAAAAGCCATATTATAGGTATGTCGGTACCTACATATTATAACTATAAGGTACTTTGTTAATTCATGGAAATCATTGAGGTCTTTGAGATCTCTTCAACGCTTTTCGCAAAGGTAAATGTTCCATGCTATGAGTTCTGAATTTATCAGCTGTGGAATATTTCATATTTCCTTTCCAAAAAATATTGGGTTTAATAGATATAGGCCCTTTAAGTTTAATCTGGATTTTTTGATTGTTATTATTGTTGTTTCTTCTCCCAACCATATGATTCGTTTACTCCCATTTCTGTCCTAATCTTAGAGCGAGAGATGTGCAGTCTATGAGTATGTGTTTACTCCCATTGAATTTTCCATTGTGGCTAGTTTTGCTATTAGACGGCAGAGTTGTCTATATTGTACACTGATGTTCACTTTCACATATGTTATTTATTTTACCCAAACTTTATTTTCCTCTGCTTTCTTCATGTTTTCACATATTTTCTTTTATGTTCTTCCCCCTCGGACTCTCGTTTTATTGGTTATCAATTTGAACTTTTATGTTTGAAGTATTTTCCTCTTTACAAATGTAGAGACCAATGAATGGATAGAAGAAGTATTATCCACTCCTATTTTCTTAATTTTATCTTCGGCCTTAGTTTTTCTTTCGTTCGACGTAGTTTTCCACAAGTTTGGCGGATAGCTATTTAATTAAGCTAAGAGAAACTTGTTTTACAATGAGAAAAATAAAAAAGAATCTCCTCAGAGTAGGAAGATAAAACATTGCAAACAATTCAAACAAAAGTTGGTTTGAATTTGTTCATTGCATTTTTTTTATAGCTAATTTTTTTTCTTTCTTCAAATATTTACTTTATTAATTTTGCAAGAATAAGAACATTGTTAGTTTATTCTTTTTCTTCTTCTTCTCCTTCATCATCATCTTTTTTGTCGTTCTCTTATTAATATTTATGCAAATAAGTAAGTACATACTACCTTACCGGTAAAATTAGTGATCTTTCATTTGTTACTCCTCATTATCATCTTTTTGTGTAGGTCTTTTTTTCCAGGATAAGGAAAGATTATTATAAATACATATAAACAAAATGTCCTTACTTTAGATTTTGAAATCCAACCGAAGTTTGGCGTAGGTATCTACCTACATTCCCAGCATTGAAGTAAAAATAAACATAGGTACCTATCTTACCTTAGGAAGGAGGAAATCCATTTTGTCTTCTTCTTTTTTCATGTAAATTTAAAAAAAAAATCATATAAAATGTAAAACACATTTTTTTCTTTGATCATAACATTTTTTCTAAAGTTGTCTTGCTTATCTTGAAAATAAAAAATCATGTTTTTTATTTTTACATTTTTATTTATTTTTTACAAAGATCACAGAGATGACTCTTTACATTCTAACGATTTTTCAAAGAAAACTTTTTTAATTACATTTCAATATTTTTTTCTCTTATATAGAGTCACTCGAGTATCTGTACTATTTATTTACTTTTTCCCAACCAATTCTCGGATGGTAGATCCAAGGATTTGCTAGTCGCTGAAGATTTCTTGTTTAAATCAGCGGTTGTCATCATATTACTATACCTATTTAAGGTGATTTTTTAACACCCTGTATTGAGAGGGAATGATAAAAGGTATATATTTATTGAACATTTAAATGGTATGAGTTTGTATCTCACGCTGCTGATCCACAGTCATTAACTGTAAAAGGGATACTGTACTTTTTTAATACCCTGTATGAATTATCACCTTTCATATTTTTTCTTTGACTTTATAATACAAATAGGATAAGGTAAGTAACAAGAATATTTTCACACTTACACTTTTACGTATAGGTACACGTAGTATCTTCCTATTTACTTTACTCATGTATTTGCGCCATTGGAATATATCGTTGTCAATTTCTACATAGAGAGACCAGGCACATCCACCAATTTCAATTGTCTAATTTAGAACATGCAACTTGCTATAGAATATCTAGATTCTAGGTATTAGGAGGGGGTCATTGAAAATCAAGGGATTTTCGACCCCTCGATTATCATTTTTTTAGGGAAAAAATCTATGTTGGGAAGGTGGGATCCCGTCTGTAAAACCTTACTCACACGCGCTCACACAATATTTAGAATACCACCTTTATACATCCAAGTTGACTTTTGCAGTTTTTGTGCACACAACAAAAAGGACAATGTCATATTGTGTCATATTTCATTACAATACAAAGGTCTTTTTTTATTGTTTCTAATAAACTATATTTTATAAATAGATGGGGGTAAAATTAGCCTTGGAAAAAAAATAGAAAAAAGGACACGCGCTCGAACAATAACAGAGAGAGAGAGAGAGAGAGAGAGAGAGAGAGAAGAGGGGGCCAAAACCAGATGGCCTTGAAGCGATCACTCTAAAGCTGATTGAGAGGCCGACGACAAACGCCGACCCCATCTGAACATGGGAAAAGGCGAAGAAGAAGACAAGACAACATAAAGCCGTAGGAAGAATTTGAACTGTTGCGAGAGAATTTGGGGTGACCACTGTATTTTTATATTATTGTATAAAATTACAATATTATTTTCTTTTTTTTTTTTTAGCGAAAAATGCACACTTTGAATAAGGGTGTTTTCTAGTCGCATACATTGTGCACAATACAGTGGTGTATATTTGATGAGTGTTTCACATTTTGTAGGAATGAGACAAATGCTTATACCTATACATTACATTAATTTCCGTGTCCGCCTTTCCGATAGTTCAAGATAAGTTTCATTCACTTGATTATCCAACATTACAACATATTCAACGCGTCCCTATTTTTATTCAAATCAAGATTCACTTGAACTATCCGCTTCTATTCGCCACTGATTTGAAACTCATGGGATTCAAAACGTACATCAGTTTCCACCCTAGCTTCACCGTTAAGCTCTATCATTATATTTGGCCTGGATTATGTGGTTTTACGGTGGAAAAAAGGCAAAGTTTGGCAAAAGAAATCTGAAAGGCGGAGACAACACGTTTGATTGATGTGTTTAGGAGATTTGAACTGCAGACTGCAATGTCATCGAGGGACGGGAGAATTATTATTTTGAAATTATTTTATCGGTACTACGTATGAGGAGGTTCAGGAATAAAATAATATTTTTGTATGTATTAGGTAGTGTTATTGTTGTTGTTTGTGTTGTTATTGTTGCTGTTGCTGTTTTTCCCTTGCTGAAAGGATAGTTACAGAGTAGATATTCAGTGTAGTGATCACATCCTAAATGACAGACAATGATGAATCTACTGATTGCATTGATCCAGATTTAGAAGTACTCCTTTACAGATTTAGAAATTCGAAAAGAAGAAAATTTAGGCTAAATACCTAAGTCGAAATGAAGAAAAGGACAGAAAGGGTGGCCCTTGGTAAGAGAAAGAAAACTTTCCTATATTATTGGAGAAAGGAGAGCTAAAATGAAACAATAAACGTCATTGTTGACCAATAATAAAGAATCAGCACAGCAGGCTCTGTAACAATTTGTATCTCTTATTTAAATAGGAAGCAATCTGGGGTGAAGCTTATACTTTTTCCTGAATATACCTGCCTATACCCATTTGGAGATAACCTTTATAAAATACAAAGATTCTAACCTGACGACTAGATAATACAGAAATGATACTTGATGACCGTAAATTGATGAAAGTAAGGAAGATATCAATACCAGTACCGATTATACGCTTTTGAATAAATATTCAAATATTTTAAATAAATGAAAGCAATATTCAATATTTTAACAGATTGTTTTAAGAAATTCAAGATCTATTTTCATCCGGTTATAAATACAGAACAAATAATCTTGCTACTCCAACGAAGAAGAAAAATATAATCTTCAACTTTCATGGAATTTTCCTTCGCAATATGTCGAAGTAGGTTGTAGGTGGGTTTATTATTTTGTAATAAATTGCAACATATTGTGTTTAAGATAAAGTTTGGTTAGAGATTTCATATTTTCCAAGTTGGGAGTAAGATATAGGTGCCTACCTACCCAGCCATGTTTCCTTGATACCCTTTGTTAAAAAGAAAAAAACTTTTACTTCTTTCTCTCTATTTTTTCCTCTCTCTCTTCCTCTCACTTTTTTTTTTGAAAATATGAACATGGTGATTTTGAAATTCCCATGCAATTTCAAATAAATTTGAACGATATAGGTAAAATAGTTTAATTTAGGTATTTTGAATTTTTTTGTTAACATGTTTCAACTCAAATCTAGGTAAGTAACTGACAAATTATAAAATCCTTAGGTAGCTATAAAATTGATTATTGGATTTTTTCGCTTGTTCGTAGATACTCTTCTTTCTCTTTTACATGGCTTTTTTTTCTTCGACAAAATATGCAAATTACAATCGTTAGGGAAAAAACCTCATTGAAAATAATTGAATTAAATAGCTTTTTAATTCATTATAAACTTTTTGTTACGAAAAAAAAAAAAAAAAAAAAAAATTTTTAAAAAAAAAACATTGGAGAAGACCAATAAAATAGTTTTCTTTCATCCCATATAGAAAAAAAGTCGATTGAATAAAATTTAATTTTGTGATTTTTCAAAGATTTTGCGTGGACGTTCCCCTTTTTCTTTGGTACATTTTTATTATGTTTACCAACCTATGTCCAGAATAACTTTTGGTTAGCATGACAATATTATAACAAAATCAATAATAACTTCAGTACAAAACTAACTTCACTACAAATTATAAAGACAAATTTAATATTTGTTGCCTGAAAACTGCAGTCTTTAAAATCACAAATGTTGTCGTCTGTTGTAAAACAATACTTCCCTCAGCATTGTCTTGCAAAGTTGTGAAAGTTTAAAATGTATTCTGTTTTTTACTTTAGGAACAAAATTTACTCGCAAAAGATTTATTTTTCAAAGAACTTAATATAAAAATGGAGATTCAAATAAACGTTTGTTTAGGAGGAAGAGAGAGAAAAAAAATCTCCAATAAAAATGGAGTCAAGCTGTGAAAAAAAAAAGACAAAACTTTTATTTTATAAGCTCTTCCAAATAACACCTTATTTAAATTTTTGTAAGAAGAAAATAAACAAAAACTTATTTATAAATAATTCCGTTAAGTCGTTAAGAATTATAAAATGGTCTTATTGCAACTTTTAGTAACTTGGCATTATACTTTTTCGAACTTTGGTGTTCTTTTTATAAATTTAAAAATCTTCATCTGTTTCTTTCTTATAAAACAGGAAAAAATGACAAATTTGTGTTTCTTGTGTCTCAAGAGAAGAAAAAAAGGAGCAAGGGGTAGGGAGGGAGAGAGAAAACATACATGGAAACCCTATGAAAAACTTTGGCATTTAAAATAACAAAAACAACATGACGTTCTGGTATTTAGCTATAACCATGCACATAGCTCATTGAAGTTCTATACGTATTTAACATTTTTCCGATTGAATAGATGAGAAATGACAAGTGTTGATTCAATAGTGCAGAAGTAATGTACCCTCCCCCATACAGTAACCATCATATTTCCCCATGTATATGATATTTTAGGGGGTTGTTATCATTTTGTCCGTAAGCTAAACGTTAGGCCGATATTATTATTTACAATATAAATAGAGCCATAGCTTTGCAACGTAGCGGAAAATTCAGAGAAATTTGTCGATATGCAACAATGTCCATGTTTTAAAACTAACAGGCGGAAAATGAAGGCTGAATATTTTCAATTTACAGAGAAGGAAAATCATATTGAGCCTACCGTTTACCTATTTGTTATAGGTAATTCTATAGTTCTATAGGTCACATTATTTTATATAAAACCTGAGTGTAAATTTATATTTATTGGATTTTTTCACTTTATAAGAGGTAAGTACCTACATTTTTCTGTGTGTGAGAGAGAGAGAGAGAGAGAGAGAGAGAGAGAGAGAGAGAAAAACTATAATAAACCAATTAATAATTTTATTATTATTATTTTATTTCTTTTTATCTGAGATCTGATATTGAAAAGAAATCTGATGCAGGTTACTGACAAATAATGGCCAATGGACAAGTACAAGGTGAAATAAATGTCCACTAGTAGGTACAAGGAAAAAAAAACTGAAATGAAAAGTTTCATGTACCTACCTACTACCTACCTACATAATTACCTACCATGTACTTATTAGGTCTACCCCCTTTCTTATCAGATAACATTTGATTCTAATATCAGACAACTTATCAGAGAACCCCTTTCTTATTATCAGATAGCAGATAGAGTATACCCAATTACCCACCACATCATGCACCTACCTACTTATCAGATAGCAGTTCCATTTATGTACCTACCTAAAACTGTTGGCATAATGAGACTTCCTAATCTTAGACAACAGTATAAATAAGGTACCTATATTAACATATGTAACTTGTAGGAACGTACCTACTTACCTAACGGAGTACATGTAGGTCTACCCCCTTTCTTATCAGATAACATTTGATTCTAATATCAGACAACTTATCAGATAACCCCTTTCTTATTATCAGATAACAGATACAGTATACCCAATTACCCACCACATCATGCACTTACCTACTTATCAAATAGCAGTTCCATTTATGTACCTACCTAAAACTGTTGGCATAATGAGACTTCCTAATCTTAGACAACAGTATAAATAAGGTACCTATACTAACATTATGTAACTTGTAGGAACGTACCTACTTACCTAACGGAGTACATGTAGGTCTACCCCCTTTCTTATCAGATAACATTAGATCATAATCCCTCTGTTATCAGATAACCCCTTTCTTATCAGATAACATTTCCTATTAGATAACATTCACACGATCAATGTTGGGAAGAATCGAGCTAATATATTTGACTAACCAAATAGAGTTGAAGACTTTGAAGAGGGCTGGGAAGGCCTAGAAATTTTCCAGAAATTCAGTTTTCGATCAATGAATTTAAAATAATAATAATAGGTATGATAATAATTTTATTGGTATAATGGTATAACTAACTTGTAAAATAGTTTATGCCATCTTTTGAAAATTTTGCAAAAGTTATGTCCTAGAATTACAAAGGGAAAACTTTAAAAGTACGGTATGAACATTATATCTAATAGTCACTGTGACGTCATAATATTTGTGAAAAGCAAAGTCCTATGTGCTATACTTTGCTTTCAGAGTCAGATCACTGGTCTTTAGCACGACAAGCGCATACATCGTGTGAAGGCGCCTTATTTAACCTCCGCAAAAGTCCACGTTAAACGTTGCTAAAGAATGGGTAAAAAATCATCCATGTGAATAATTGGCCCCTTTCTACAGCTTTTCCCGATGGTTAGAGGGTTTCTATCCCGGGGTTTAGCAACCCATTCTTTCGACAATATTCTTTATTAGCTGATAGTTAATTTTTCTAAAATACTCACTTCATAAATCTTGTTTCATACCAGACAGCAAAGTAAACACCCAGCGTCAGATGTTCACGAGTTTTGCTGAACAGTTACTTTGATTAATTAAAAATTAAATGCCAACCTAATCTAAATATACGACTGTTTTAAATTTTGATTGTGTGTGAATGACTTTATAATGAAATTGATATTATTGCTGATTTTTTTATTACATTTTATTCCTTTCAAGTAGTACCTATTATTGCAAGTAGGTGGCTGTTCCTTTTTATACCCTGACAAAGGTAGATATCATGTGAGAACAGAAAGAGACATTTGTTCAGAGGTTTGTAAAAGTTGTACCATTCAACTCAAACTCTTTGATTTAAAATAGGTAACCCGTTTTTCTGGAAAATTCTGAAATCTCTATACCTCTAAGGACGTAATATAAAACTTCATTTTGAAAATTAACAAAAAACTTTGTTCATTTAAAAGTTTAATTTGCGTTTTTATATACCTCCATAGGTAACTACAATATAATAAAAAAGTACGGCATAAACAAAAAACTTGTAAAAAGAAAGCGTCGAGAACATAGAAATTAAACTCACTGAAAAACTAAACAATAAAACTTGTTTGGTAGAAATAATTAGAATATAAGTTTTCAGAATACTTGGAAGAGCTTGGAGCATCTCATTTAGGAAGCGCTTTATATCTCGCTCCCAGTTGCCTGCAATGTGTCTGTTCCTGACATAGGTGATTATTCGATTCAATGATTTGATCCCACAAATTATCATGCCTTTATGATTCCATTTTTATATTTACACCTTCAAATTCAAACTTGGTAGCACATGGAAATGTGTTTTCAATTTTGTATTCACTGAATTTCCCGCTATAGAAAAGTTTAATCTTGTTTTTTTCATCTCTTTTTCTGTCCTTTGGTGAAGAGAAAGGGTTTACTCATGTGTCTCTGGATTACTGACACATTTCTAATCACTGGTTAAAGGTTAGGGGAACTTTGAGAATACAAACTAAATTGTGGCTTAATTTGTCTATTGTGAGCTTTCTGAGGAATTAAAATTGTTTGAACTAATGGTTAAAAAATAAATTCGATTTTAGATTGTCTTCATCTGTCTTCGACACCCAATAGGTAGGCACAGAAAGCATGATGCTGTGATATTCATCGTTATTGGATAGCTCTAATAACTCTAATACTAAGCTTGTTTCAATTCCTTTCATTGGTTTTACTAAAGTTCATCCAGCTTCAATTTTTCATTAATCGACCTGGATGCTAGAACTACATGTAAAAATTTTGGCGTATCCACCAAAATTTAATAATAAAATTATTATTATGCAATTTTGAGTACCTTATGGGGCAGGGATTTCCAATTCTTCTGGTTCTACTTGTACCTTTGATTTGCGATCCTTTTACATATGTTTCTAGTTCTACATTGTGTATGGTTCTAATTTTTCATTTTTCTTATATGTACCTAGAGCTACTTTTCATTTTTCATATAAATCTGAGAAAAGCTTTCAGAAGATTATTTTGTGTCAACTTAAGCTCCCGAACATTTCGTATTTTGTCAAACATGTTCAGTTGTGCAGCTACGAGAGTTATATCAGAAAAACAAACTGCTTCCCTCCTTCCATCAAACTTGTCATATTAGAGGTTCACTGATTTAGAAAAAAGAAAAGAACACTATAAGCCATCTATTAATTTATAGTATTGTAAAATGAGTTCTACACCCCCTTTGACAGCACAAAAAACCTCAATTTATATTTTGTAATTAAATTACAGGAAAATATGAATAAAGCCAAAGGAAGCACAATAGCCTACGCGATACAAAAAATACACTTTTATTATAAATATAAATAAGTAGGATGTACAGGAATAAAAAAAAGAAAAAGATTTTGCTTCTGGGGTTCCCGGATTTACCACATGTTACATTTTGAGGTTTTCTTTAATGTAATTACGTTAGCTTTTAATGGTTTTCAAATCATTTCATATTTTTACGACTGTCTGTCTCTCTTAAGTTTTTTTTTTCCATTCGGGAAAAGAAGTCGAACATTACGTGTCCTTACTTATCTTAGAACGTTAATCAATCCTGGAAACTTATTTGACTAACCATGTTTTTGACTGTCCGGCTGAGGGACTAAATCTAGCTGAGGGCTGAGGGGCTATAAACAGAGAGTAGATCAGCGTCTAGCTAGGGGACTATAAACAGGGAGTAGACTAGTCCAAATTTCCTCACGCTATATCAATAGCTAATAATGAAAAACTTCAAAAATTCGATGTTTTCAATTTCGTCACTAGAGTGACCGTCACTAGCGTGACTAACTTTGGTAATGGTGCTACTAATACATTGATACCTTTATTTAAAAAAAAGATAAAAAATAAATAGTAAATGTACTTTCGTCACTAGAGTGACGGTCACTAGTGTGACGCATTGAAATGTCACTAGTGTGACGTCAAATTTCGATGTTTTTACATACTTGCGGCAAAACTGGGAAAAAATAATAAAGAATTAAGAAAAATTCTCAAGAAAACTTTCTTAGTATTTCTTGTTGTTTGGTTGATGATGAAAAAAGAAAAAAAAATAAGAGAGAGAGAGAGAAACAGAAATCATAATACAAAAAGAAAGAATACATTAATATTTAGTATTTTAACAAGTAGATGATACACATTACAAATCCGTATTCTTTTTCAGTATTGCTCTTCAAATTTAGATCAAAATATTATTATTTGTCAATTAAGTGAAGAATTCTCTTTGTGCAGAAAAGATCATCTTTACATAAGTTACCTTTGGGAACGTCCACCGTCACTAGAGTGACCCCAAACCCTAAGAATTGAGTACTTCTTGTCTAATTACGAAGTAATAAAAAAATAAAACAAGAATGTCCCTGTTCTTGTTAAATAATAATAAAAAAGTGTCAAGAGATAAATGAGGCGGAAAGCAAAATCTTGCGTCTCTTTTCCATGTATAGTAATGTGGCGAAAAAATGAACGACTACAATTTTCTCCGGAAAAGTTTCATGAAAAATTTGTGCTGGATCATTTGTAGATACGTGATGAGTTTGGCCAGGAGGTCAAAGTTCAAATTCATTCCCGAAAAATCAAGGATTTTGGAGAAAATTTGTAATATTCAGGAATACCTACTTTTGCCAAATCAAATTTTCAAGCATCCCTGGTTTCTAGAAACTAGGGATGAGACTTATCTACAATTTGAATTGGTGGATATGTCTGCACTACAATTTGACAATTTGAATGTGTGGTGATGTCTATGTTACTTGATCTCTTTTGTTAACATAGATTTGCAACTAGACGTAAAAAAAGAAGGAAGCAATAGATACTCTGCCGCCTGCATTCTGTTTGTTGAGAGTGGGATTTTACATGTTAGCATAAGCTGAATTAAACAAACTAACAAAGCTACCCGGAAAAACAAAAACAAAGCCTAGACTGGGTTTCATGTAGCTTCGTAATGTTATCATAGCATTAGTTACAGTGAAAAGTTTCAATATTTTGTGGTGCATCAATTCAGATTAACCTCTTCAGTACTCGTTGGTCTTATTGAGAACTGGCCATAGCATATATCGCGACAAGACAGTTATACGTAGTATTGTCAAAATATGACTTCTTCAGAAAACTCAAAGGGTAGGAGTAATTTAGTGGAGATGTCTCTACTACTTATAGGGACCTACTATTTGTAATTTATGCTGTCATAACATAACATAACATGAACTGGTCCGAAATAAAAATAATAATAATAATTTGAAAACATGGGAAAAGAAAACCTAATAAAAAGACAATCGAAACTCTTTTGGCAAAAAAACTTGAATAAAATTTTGAAAGCATAAATTTGAAACAAAACCACGAAGAGGTTCACATTGTGAAAAGTAAATATTGTTTTAAAAAAATAAGTTTAAAACCTAGAAGAAGAGATAAAATGCTGGTTGGCTAATTATTATAAAAACAAAATTGATGAAATCATGAAAATATACTGACAGTAAAGTCGAGTTGTGAAAACAGGGGCGATTGGAAATTTCGGGAAAACTTGAGGCAGAGAAATACTAAACTTGATGAACCGAATAAAATTGAGGAATTGTAAGAAAAACAGCGATTATTGTTGCTGGGTACCTATCAAGTTTTAAAAATAAATTATATCGCTCGCGTTAGTACTCGGTTCAGAAAATTTCTCTGGCCATCCAAAGAGGCAATTGCTCGGTCAGCAATCAAAGTAGGTATTTTATCTATAAAAAATATAAAATCATGATAAAATAATAATAAATTATTAATAAAAACCCCGACTAGGTGATATTACAAATTTTGACCTTTCGTAACATTTCCACAAATAATGAAAATGATGAACCTACCTAACTATTTAAGGACTTATACGACGCCATCTTGCTCTTATCCACAACTAAAAAACCAACAAAAAATAAATCTGTTTGAAAGCTACTTCGACCATCCCGCTATCCAAACCTACAGCACTGGAATATTCTTGATGTAGAGGAGGTAGAAAGCAAGTGAACCGATAAGTTACAGCCTTCCTCATTTGCATGCCAGTCCCTCTCATCCTTTCTGTGCAGAACGACACGGGGTCTCAAAAGTTCAAAATCTCCTTCCCTTAAATCTTCTTTCCTCTATTTTAAAATCTTCTTTCCTCTATTTCAAAATACTCTTTCCTTCATTTTAAAATCTTCTTTCCTCCATTTCAAAATCTTCTTTCCTCTATTTCAAAATTTTCTTCCCTCAATTTCAAAATATTCTTCCCTCTATTTCAAAATATTCTTCCGTCTGTTTGCTACCAAAGTAGACGAGTATTCTGAACGAAATTCCGAAGAAATATTTCGTTATTTGAGAGTACCTACTTATTGGATGTATATTTACTAGACATGTTTCGCAGTTTCGCCCATAATATCAAGGACCATGATATTAATATAATATACAGTCGAACCTGTCTAAGTGGGAATCCAAGGGACCGACAATTTTTTCCCACTTATCCAGGTTTCCCAGTTAAAAAGTGTCCCACTTAGGGAGGTTGCCATTTTCCTATTCCACTTATAGAGGTAAATGTGAACACTGGTTTGGAGGAAGAGGAATATGTCATTAAGGGTTACTAGTTTCGTACAAATTCCCACTTACAGAGATCCGCAGAAGGCTCCGGACCTAGGAAAATGGCAACCTTTCCCACTTACAGAGGCTCTGGACCAAGTATCTAGAAAAAGTCATTCCCACTTATAGAGGCTCGATTTTCCCAGTTTTTTAGTAAAAAATGAAAGGGCCACGATTTTTTTCCCAGTTATCCAGGTTTCCCACTTAGACGAGTCCCACTTAGACAGGTTCGACTGTATTAAGCACCATAATATACTAGTCACCCTGTGCTGGAGTCAGATAGAATGGGATACACGAAATACACTCCACACATTCATTAACCCTGATATAATAAAGAACCGAATAAATTTACTCTTATTTGTCTCAAGTGTCACAACAATATTATTCTTCAAATCTTTGGGTCTCTCTAAAGATTATGTGAATTAATTTTTCCTTTAATTAGTGAGGTAGACTATAAATCAAACAAGAACACTCAATAGCATAACTTTCTTTGTAAATTTATATTTTTTCTTTTATTTACGTGTAATTAGAGATGAAAGTCATCCTTTTGTGAAATTTGTCTACACTTAGATACTTTTTCCTTTAATTAGTGAGGTAGACTATAAATCAAACAAGAACACTCAATAGCATAACCTTCTTTGTAAATTTATATTTTTTCTTTTATTTACGTGTAATTAGAGATGAAAGTCATCCTTTTGTGAAATTTGTCTACACTTAGATACTCTTTTGATCTTGAGTCATGAGTTGCCATACCTATAATATATTCAACACATAAGAGAGATCTGAGTGATTACTTTCCGAAGTGACTTAACAATATCTTTTGCTTTTCCCTACCCTAACAAATCATAATAATAAGATAATTTTCAGTCCAAACTAATTATGTATACTCGTATTCCAAATTCCAAGCCTTGTCGGTTAATCCATGTAGATTGCTGAAGAGACACTTTGGTATCGCTCTGGCTCTGGCATCAGTACGAATACCTGATATGATTTGTGTAATGTAGCCCCCTGCCTATCATATAAAATTCTAAATTTAATGGACGTCTGTGTTTTCAACATTGAAGTTTCCTTCCCAAAATTACCCTGATAAGGAATGCCATTCTTCTTGTAATATATCACTCTTCATATTTCACTTATATCTTTGGAGATTATTAAATTTTCCTATTACTTTTATAATAAAAGGGTACTTTTAATTCTCAGAGGAATCGTTTCACTTTTCATCTTTTGCAGTTTTGATGTTTTCAAAAAGAAGATAAAGCAGCGAGAAACATATCATAGAAAAGAAAATCTTCTTCTTCCTGAAATACTCTTAAGTTATTGTTCAAGTGATTCACAAGCAAAATAACTCTTTCCGATTGCTACTCGTTTCCAATGCATAAACGTATGGAATGCACTGTAAATAAATAATGAGTTGTGGTTATGAGGCAGAATGGGTTGGCCAACCTGGCAGGGTTGGCCAACCTGGCATGGTTGAGAGTAGTTGAAAGTTAAATCGGGTTGGCCAACCTGGCATGGTTGAGAGTAGTTGAAAGTTAAATCTATAAGATAATTTTTATTTAATTTTAATAGTTTTAATTAGTTTTATTTGCTTTTTTTGTGATTTCTCATATTTTAGTATCGCCAATTTCATGTGAAACCTTCGATCAACTCAATTTGTGTTCTATTAATCGCGATTTCATTGTGTTTTCTGTGTACCTATTGTACTTTCTTTGTTCGTGTGTTAAAGTGCCCAAGCACAAAATTTATATTTCAGTATATCTGTTTACATATTTACGTACATCTCCCCCTAATAAACAATTATTTCAAGAACAATAGTCGGTAGAGGCGAGTGACATAGTCATACATTATGGTAGTGCGTAACGGAATGAACATAGTCTATTACTACAGCCTCGGACTTCTGTGAGTATTGTTGTTGTTCGCCCATCGCATCTGTTGTTCGACAAGTTATCAACTGTTTTCCGGTTTCTGTATTGAATTGGATCAAAAATTTGAATCTTCGCACCACTACGTAATTTATTTCATGTTCACCAATCTGACAATAATTATTAAAATTACATGATAAGAGTGTTTGTCATTCTGGCCGCTAGATCGTGTCATACCCTCTCGTACTCATACTGAGCAAAGTTTCCTGGGCGTGCTTTTGAAATTTTACATTTACGTCATGTCGAGTCCGAAGGTCATAGAGCCCACCATTAAGGATGTCATTGCCGCTATTGCTGGGCTATCAGGACAACTTACATCTTTCCGTGAGTCAGTTGAGGAGAATCAAAAGAAGGCAGACGAGCGTTACACAAACTTGGAAAAAACAGTCACCTCGCACTCGGTAAAATTTACTAAACTGTATCAGAGGGACACCCATCAGAACATCGTCATATACGGTTGGAAAGACCTTTGCAGAGAGCCGCTGTTTTCGAAGAGGAAAGACATGATCGTGAATTTGTTCAAATCCAAACTGGAAATTCATGATTTTCGACCCTATGATATTTTACACTTCAAATTAGTGGGTCCATCAAAAACCATTGTGATAGTTACCCTGTACTCACCGGAACTAGTCCACCACATCTTGAAGAGTTCAGGTAAACTAAAAGGTATGGGAATCTTCTTAGAACGTGACCTGTCCGCGGAAGATAGGAAAATCAAACAGTCGCTATTGTTACACAAGAAATCGCTGTCAGGCCAAGGGAAGAGAGTCGTGTTTAAAAATTTCAAAACCCTCCTGGTGGATGGTCAAGAATACTCCCTAGATACATTGAATAGTTTGTATCCCCCCCCAGCCTCCTCCATTTCGCAGAAAAATTCAGTTTCTTTATCAAACAACGCAACTACCCCTACGATTGTCACAGATGTTAACCACGATGAAACTTTTGCTGGAAAAAGGACGGGCGAGGAACTGGAGCTCGCTGAGTCAATGTCAACCAAGAGAAGCAATGTTCTTAGAGAACCAATGCTGAAGGCTTCAAATTTTCGGACTCGTTCCGAAGAGAACATGGAGACCTGAAAGTTCTTTGGCTTAATGTTAAAGGTCCTTCAAAGCTGAACCTGTTATTAAGTAATGAAGAAATATTAAATTTCGACTTTGTATTTTTATCTGAGACCTGGGTGAAGGCTTTTCAACTGAAATCAGACTTGAGCAGTAGGTATGCATTTTTGACTGTTGATGCAACTAGAGAGGGTAACATGGGAAGGTTTAAGGGTGGCCTTATATGTTTCTACAGGCAGGATGTTGAAGTAAGTCTGGTTCATTCAAATGATCATTGGATATTTATTTATGTTAAGGATTTAGACATAGTTTTTGGTCACATATATTTCTCTCCTGCTGTACCTCTCTCTTTATTTCAGGATTTGCAAAATGTGCTGGAAGAAATCGGAATCTCTCACCCTTGTAAAATATTCATTGGTGGTGATATGAACACACGAATCGGTCTATTAAATCAAGGGGAAGAAGAGTGGTTTGAAGGTACCTGTTTGTACAGGGAGCGCCTTACCAAGGACAATATTTGCAATGCTGCCGGTCGTTCTATCGTGGGTGTTATGCAGGATATAGGTTGTGTAGTTCTGAATGGGAGATCGGTTAGTGATTCACCTGCTAATTTCACCTTTGTGGGCGACGCGGGGCGGAGCTGTATTGACTTGGTTTGGTGCTCTGTAAGTGCACTTAACATTGTTGCCGATTTTGAGATTTCCGATTTCTTTTTGGCATCTGATCACATGCCATGCATACTTAGTCTATATAATACTCTGAAAAAAGACAAGGTCTCTTTTGTTCAAAACGGTCCTAAGATAATTTGGTCTGTGGAAAAGGCGGAACGTTATTATGACGCTCTTGAGTCGCTGTCGTTGGTAGATGAAAATTTTTTCACAACTGAACAGGAATATCTGTACTTAAAAAATTTAGTGATTTATGTGTGTAAAGATTTGGGCCTGTACAAAGAGGGTAATCACTTCAAAGGAAATTTATTCAAAAAGCTTTGGTACGACCAAGAGTGTCATAGTGC
>NW_007378121.1:0-14744 GCF_000475195.1 Diaphorina citri
CGCCCCGGGCGGGAATCGAACCCGCGGCCTAGCGCTTACAAGGCAGACGCACTACCAACTAAGCTAACTAAGCTGGCTGGGGCATGTGTTTGAAAAGTACCCCAAAAATGGAGCTACATGAAGGGTACAAAGTTTGTACTACAAACTGTAAACATGGGGTTTGTTTTTTCCCATCTCCTTCACAGTAATACACAGCAAAGGAAATTCGCATATCAAACCCATCAAATATAGGAGACCTTGTTTAGACTGCTGGGGTGAAGGACTCTTTAGTCTTATTGGAGCAGTATAAATGTACACCCTAGTTCACAAAGGGTACAAGTGACTTTTTTTTCGAAATTGAGTTGTGTGTTAAAATGGGTTAATGATAGGTTTATAAACATGGAGCACAAACGATAATGGAGCAGTTGCAAATGGGTAAAAATTATAAATAAGTGGTCGATTCCTATGTAAAAAGTTGTGAAAAATCCAAATCTGAGGTCAAAACTCCAAAAAAAAAAATAACTGTAAAAGGTCGAAAATGCAATTTTTATAATGAAAGAGTTCAAAGATTTGTGACGTCAGACTTAACGCAGTTGCTAACTGTAAAAGGTCGAAAATGCAATTTTTATAATGAAAGAGTTCAAAGATTTGTGACGTCAGACTTAACGCAGTTGCTATTTTTGTCCGCTAGGGAGCGCCACTATGCAAGCGCGCTAGCGGAGGAGCAGAAAGAACTGCGCAGAAACGTATGCGCACAAACACATTGATGCGTTGCCTGCGAGGGAGCTTTGCTCGGGACATTTGATGTGACGTCATCACCTACGGGAGCGTATGCCGTGACGTCAAAGTTCACGATTTACCGGTATTTTTTAAATCGATTTATCTCGGGATCTAGAAGTCGTAGAAGAAAAAGAAAAATTCCGTTGGTCCTCATTTTTCCTGCTCTATGACTTTGAAACATCACCCAAGTAAGCGCAACTGATCTATTACTATCAATAAATAAGTAGATTTACCTACCAACGATGAAGATGGAAGAGAAAAGCCTCCGAGGGTCTGACATTTTTAGGGAAAAAAAAGGCCTCACCAAAAGGATCGATTTGACATGTCCACTGCTGTAGAACCTCCTTGTAGAGCTCGTTTCACACGATCCTTGCTTTTCTGCACCCTAGTAGTGCCACCTTATGTTCAAAGAGAGCGCTAGTATCTAAAGTTCAGTTTTTTTTTGCTTTGTTTACATTTTTCAACTTGGAAAACCAGAAAAAGTTGAAAACTGAAGAGCCATGGAAAATTTTGAGCTTTTCAGTTTTATTCACGAACTCTTTAAGCTTTAACTTCCTCTTTCATTAATTAAAAAATAAAAACCTACCTATTAATGTTAGGTATTTGTTAAACACTTCTTTTTTCAGAATTAAATTTATTAAATACCACTATTCCTTCAACAATAGAATAGAATTTTCAAGGATATTTTTTATTCTATTTCCTATAACAATTCGCTCAATAATAATAATAGTGCTTATTTATACTGCTCGCATAGGACTGTAAAGTCCCTTTACTCCAGCAGTAGGCTACTACGAGCACCAAAGTTGTGACATAATAACACAAAGAAATTGCATTTACATTTACATTTTTTATTCTATTTCCTATAACAATTCGCTCAATAATCTTAGAGCTGAATCTTTCTTGTCTAAAACTATAGCAAAATAGCCAAAGTTTGTGTCGGCTGAAGAGGAAACAGCTCAGGTCTAAGGCGATTCATTGTTTCGTATTAGAGCTGAATCCTTCTTGTCTAAAACTATAGCAAAATAGCCAAAGTTTGTGTCGGCTGAAGAGGAAACAGCTCAGGTCTAAGGCGATTCATTGTTTCGTATATCTCCTTTCTTTTGATGACAATTTCTTTTTGCCCCATCCGAGATTTAAGGTCCAATTAATTTTGCCCAGGTCCCTAAAAAAAGAAGCGTTTTCAGCGTTTTTGATATTTTGTTGTAAGGAGATTTCCTTACAACAAAACGACTATATTAAGCGCCCAGTGAGCACAGGTCGGGTTAACTCACCTCGTACAGTTCGTAGTCTATCTTAACCCATTCGGCATCGGATTGCTCCTCGCAATAGTACATGTACTTGCTACCAGGTTCGCAACGGTCTAGAGCAGGGAACTGGAATGCATCAGGGTTAACAGCCGGTAGATGTTGAGCCAGGAGAGCGAGACCTGATGGGGAGAGAAAGGGTTAAATATTTATATTGTTGAAAAGTTATGCTTTATGTTTATTTCGTAAGATTTTACTTTGGGACGCATCTTGCCATGTTTATATTGCTCATTTAGCACCACCCGGGGAGCGCTTATGGATTGAGGATACCATGGAAGCGAGCAATGTTTACCCCCCAATGCAGCGCACTTGGTTACTTGCCCTGCCGTGGAGGCCAGCAGTGATGTTGTGGGAAAGTATTGGGACGCGCGTAGGAAAATGACATAATAATCAATTCCTTTGCATTAGTAAACAACAACATGTTTATTTCGTTATTAATTTTGAGTCAAAGTTTTTGTTGAGATCTATTGAAAAGTATCATCCCCATATTAAAATTCGAGTTGGTTTTTGATTCCCATTGAAAAGTGTTGGGAGGATTTTACTAAAACTAGTGCATCTTTATTAGTATAGGTAAAAGAACAACGTCTTCACTTGACTAGTAACTTTGGAAACTGTAAGTAATTTTATAGAGTTTCCAAAGTTACTAGTCAAGTGAGTCAATATAGAGAAGTTGAACATCAAAAATCCTTCAGCTATCATCAAGAAAGCACAGATGTCAGTCATTTTATCTACCACGTCCATCGTTAGGATGTTAGGAAAGTCCTGAATGAATGAGAGAAATTTAGATATTAGTATAGGTAAAAGAACAACGTCTTCACTTGAAAAAAAGACAAAGTTCCTAGTCAAGTGAAGACGTTGTTCTTTTACCTATACTAATATGTTGCTACTTGACAGATTGACTCTCCTAGAGAAGTATAGAGTCAAGTGAAGACGTTGTTCTTTTACCTATACTAATATGTTGCTACTTGACAGATTGACTCTCCTAGAGAAATATAGTGCATCTTTTACAAAAACTCGTTTTTTTTTTTTTCAAGATAGTGTTTCACGGCCGTTTTTATTTCGTAACAATAGATTAGACTCCTGTGGCCTGTGTCATAACATGCCCATTCCGTAGATTGCGTAGAGTATAATCCTCATTTAATGGGCCATAAGGGACACAATGCTTCTTTACTTCCTATTTAGGTGTTGGTCAACACGGTAACAATAGAAGTAACCCGTTGAAATATTGGCAATAGAAATCCGTTTTTATTTTGTTGATGGTGGGGATCAAACCCGGGACATTCTGCATGGTAAGCAAGGGCGTTACTTCAAAGAAATTTCAATTTTTATTTACGTTCTAAAGCAAAAGTTCAAACAGTTGTGACATCAAGTCACAAAAGATCTAACCAGGTCGCAGTGACATAGAGCGTTTATTAAAGCTGATGACCCTACTTCTATCAATCCAATACCAATGATATCATGTTATAAGAAAAGCCTGTTATACGTAGAAACGCGATATACTAGCAAGGGAGCTTGCTTGGGAAGCAGATGTGACTTCTTTACGTACGGGAGCGTATGCCGTGACGTCAATATAGTTTGTTCAAGGAACGCTGCCCTTACCTATCATCAGTTATGGAAGTACTATCTAGAGGTGCAGGTACCAGTCTTACCTATCATCAGATATGGAAGTACTATCTAGAGGTGCAGGTACCAGAATGTCTTACCTATCATCAGATATGGAAGAACTATCTAGAGGTGCAGGTACCAGGATGCCCATCCTATGTAGAAGAGTGGTGAAGAGGCAAGGCCGGATGTAGCACATAGAACAGAGTACATTGTCCAGTGCCGTCTTCAACGCTGAGTCTTCCTTCACCTGAGGAGGCAGAGAGAAATGGTCAAATTGAACTATGAGAAACATGAAAGAAAAGAAGAAACTGAAGGACGTAATAAAAGAAACACGAAAGAAAAGAAGGAAGGAAGAACAAAAAGAAGAGAAGAAAGCAAAAAAAGATGATGAGGACTCAAATCTAAAAAATGAATCAAATCATGAATTCTTTGTGGTAAAGCAGAAAGCTTTCTTCCAACTTTTGTGGATATCTCATTATCACCGCATTACAAGTGGCTCCTTTGCAATCAATTTCCACATTTTAATTATCTTTTCACACTGGTAATGCCGCCTCTTTTCGCTACTCAATTAAAGTAACTACTCAATTGAGGAGCTGGGTGCAAAAAGGGAAATATGGATTTTTGCCCTTTTTGGCGTAAAACGGTTTTTTGAATAGAACGTGGTGCGCTCTATCTTCCAGCGTTTGAACTGCAGTGATAACTTTTTCTTCGATGAGTTACAGCGTTTTTTGTAAACATACTTTTCAAGGATTTAGATGAAAAATTGAAAACTTCAAAGTTAAATATCTCAGTTTGATGGAAGTACTATCTAGAGGTGCAGGTACCAGGATGTCTTACCTATCATCAGATATGGAAGTACTATCTAGAGGTGCAGGTACCAGGATGTCTTACCTATCATCAGATATGGAAGTACTATCTAGAGGTGCAGGTACCAGGCTGTCTTACCTATCATCAGATTTGGAAGTACTATCTAGAGGTGCAGGTACCAGGATGTCTTACCTATCATCAGATATGGGAGTACTATCTAGAGGTGCAGGTACCAGGATGCCCATCCTATGTAGAAGAGTGGTGAAGAGGCAGGGCCGGATGTAGCACATAGAACAGAGGACATTGTCCAGGGCCGTCTTCAATGCTGAGTCTTCCTTCACCTGAGGAGGCAGAGAGAAATGGTCAAATTGAACTATGAGAAAACGAAAGAAAAGAAGAAAGTGAAGGACGTAAGAAAAGAAACATGAAAGAAAAGAAGGAAGGAAGAACGAAAAGAAGAGAAGAAAGTAAAAAAGATGATGGGGACTCAAATCTAAAAAATCAATCAAATCATGAATTCTTTGTGGTAAAGCAGAAAGCTTTCTTCCAACTTTTGTGGATATCCCATTATCACCACATTACAAGTGGCTCCTTTGCAATCAATTTCCACATTTTAATTATCTTTTCACACTGGTAATGCCGCCTCTTTTCGCTACTCAATTAAAGTAACTACTCAATTGAGGAGCTGGGTGCAAAAAGGGAAATATGGATTTTTGCCCTTTTTGGCGTAAAACGGTTTTTTGAATAGAACGTGGTGCGCTCTATCTTCCAGCGTTTGAACTGCAGTGATAACTTTTTCTTCGATGAGTTACAGCGTTTTTTGTAAACATACTTTTCAAGGATTTAGATGAAAAATTGAAAACTTCAAAGTTAAATATCTCAGTTTGATGATTTTCATTTATTGCCCTTTTTGCACCCAGCTCCTCAATTGTCCTCGCGAGGCTGAGTGCACCCCCAACTCCAAGCAGAGAGCCGAAAAAAAATGCGACCCCGCCGGGAATCGAACCCGGGACCTATACATTGATAGTTACCTGCAATGTCCATCTGTATACACTAAGGAATAGCTCATCAGATACCAGGGTCTGCAGTTCAGAGCCCAGTAGGTTCTGTTCTTGTAATGACCATAGTACTACGGAGGTACAGTGAATATACATAGGGTATACATTGATAGTTACCTGCAATGTCCATCTGTATACACTAAGGAATAGCTCATCAGATACCAGGGTCTGCAGTTCAGAGCCCAGTAGGTTCTGTTCTTGTAGTGACCATAGTACTACGGAGGCACAGTGAATATACATAGAGGCTGGAGGTAGGTGGGACTCCTCCTGTAATAACATAAAAATCTGGTGTGAACATCACACGACTTTCCTTATCCTATTGAAAGATGCTTATTTGGTGTTCTTCTATTGTAACTTTTACAATATCTCTAACCGTTTAGTCAGTATAGCTGAAAACCGTCAAAAAGCGGTCAAAATACCGCCAACCGCAGCACCTATTTTAACCAAACGTTTTGTGTTGTATCCTTGTCACATTTGTGAACTACATACCAAATTTCAAGTCTTTAGCTTATACCGTTCCCGAGATATTGTTAAATTACAGCGAAAACCGCCAAAAAGCGGTAAAATGGCCAACCGTTGCACCGGTCTTAACCAAAAGTTTCGTGTCGCATCCTTGTCACATTTTTTGTCATCTGCATGCCAAATTTCAAGTCTCTAGCTCTTACCGTTCTCGAGATATTTTGTTTACAGACAGACAGACAGACAGACAGACACACAGACAGACAGACAGACACACACACGGACCAATGGCTGAAACTTTGTATTTAGGCTCTAGGGACCTCAAAACGAGTTTTGGCACTAAAAACTGACCATCGAAATTTTGACCCGATTACATTACTTTCCTTCTTATAGGATGAGGAAAGTAAACATGGAATGGATAAAAAAGGGAAAGAGGGAGGAGGAAAGTCAAACAATGTATTACTGGTTTTCGTCAAAAAAAAAAGAAAAAAAAAAGACACTCGTTCTGTTAAAGGTTGGTACCAAAGGAGTAATGGAAAGTTGGAAAAAACGGACGACTGCTAATTGGGGTTCCTACATCCGAACAATTTTTAGGGAACTCCAGGGCCTTAAGGGTGTTGATTTCCAAAGTGTCATTGTTTCCGTCGAAAAGAACGGACCCAAGGTTACTCATCTTTGAACGAATGGTGTAAGGAGTGATTTTTAATTTTAAAGAATTGGTCCTTTAGCCAGCCTAGTTAGCTTAGTTGGTAGTGCGTCTGCCTTGTAAGCGCTAGGCCGCGGGTTCGATTCCCGCCCGGGGCGGGTTTTATCCTGATGGGATAATGTTCGTTCTCGGAACGGCTGGCTTTCTCCTATCCTGTCTTCCTTCTCTCTTCGATTTCTCTAGCAGTCACAGTTCCCTCTGTCAAACCTCTTTAAAAAAAAACTTGATATTTGCATTCGCTTAAAAAAGTACAGTTACGGAGGCTGGCTTTCTCCTATCCTGTCTTCCTTCTCTCTTCGATTTCGGGACGATAAGACCATAGCAGTTACAGTTCCCATCGTAGGCTTTCTCCTATCCTGTCTTCCTTCTCTCTTCGATTTCGGGACGATAACTAGCAGTTACAGTTCCCTCTGCTTTCTTCCACCTGGCTTCCTTCTCTCTTCGATTTCGGGACGATAAGACCATAGCAGTTACAGTTCCCTCTGTCAAACCTCTTTAAAATGGTTCGATTCCCGCCCGGGGCGGATTTTATCCTGATGGGATAATGTTCGTTCTCGGAACGGCTGGCTTTCTCCTATCCCTCTCTTCCTTCTCTCTTCGATTTCGGGACGATAAGACCATAGCAGTTACAGTTCCCTCTGTTAAACCTCTTTAAAAAAATTCCTTCTCTCTTGATTTTGGGACGATAAGACCATAGCAGTTACAGTTCCCTCTGTCAAACCTCTTAACAAAAAAATACATGTGTTTTTTTTTTTTATCCTGATGGGATAATGTTCGTTCTCGGAACGGCTGGCTTTCTCCTATCCTGTCTTCCTTCTCTCTTCGATTTCTCTAGCAGTCACAGTTCCCTCTGTCAAACCTCTTTAAAAAAAAACTTGATATTTGCATTCGCTTAAAAAAGTACAGTTATTAGCAGTTACAGTTCCCTCTGACAAACCTCTTTAAAAAAAAGAATTGGTCCGATTTTGACAAAATTCGCCTTTTAAGGTTTGGGCTCATAAGAGCCTTTTTCCACGCGACGTCTACAGTTCCATGAATCCCTAGTATATTTTACCTTAAGACAGGACTGGGCAGTGGTTCCCAACCATGT
This sequence comes from Diaphorina citri, assembly GCF_000475195.1. Taxonomy (NCBI): domain Eukaryota; kingdom Metazoa; phylum Arthropoda; class Insecta; order Hemiptera; family Psyllidae; genus Diaphorina; species Diaphorina citri. Next base: position 7,789 of record NW_007378121.1, read on the forward strand.
CAGCAGAAGTGTAAGCCGGTCCATAGTACACGCATCCTGTGTTGTACATAGCATATAGACCAGTTCTACTACCGCTTCTAGACTAGCTGTTGTGTTCTTGCCCAGGGGTAATGTACCTGGAAATGACAATAACAGTTATTTATACTGCTCCAATAAGACTAAATAGAGGGGCTACTTACTTTTCGTTTCCTCGACTGAATTGTCAAAAAAAAAAAAAAAAAAAAAAAAAAAAAAAAAATTTTTAAAAAGATATTTATTTTACCGTTCAGAAATATGACAATCAAATAATGAATTATTGGTGGTAAAGCAAAGCAGAGCATTTCCACAACTATAGTGGATATCACAGCGTTACAAAGTGCCTCCTTTACAATCGGCTCCCATATTTTACAAATCTTTTTACACTGGTAACGCCGCCACTGGCTGCTACTCGATGAAAGTAGCTACTTAATACTCTGTATGAGGCTGATTGCACCCCGAGCTCCAAATACAAAGTCGAAAAATTTTTAATTCTGCTGGGAATCGAACTCGGGACCTCTGGTGTACAAGCCCCGTGTGATAACCACTACCCCATAAAAATACTGATACAAAATGTGGTAAGCAAGAATCTAGAATTAAAAAAAAAGCACGAACCTGCGACCCCTGTTGTGTAAGGCAGAACTCGAGCACCGCTGTAGATAGTCTGGCTGGTAGTCCAGATGCTAGTAGGGTAGCAGTAGAAGCAGGGGATTGGCAGGCAGTAGCTACAGTCATTAGTTGAGGCTCAGCTAGTTTCAGTTGACGTAGATCACATAAGATGAGAGGGATGTCCGAGTGTACTTGACCCTTGCTGTCGTCTGTCAGGTCACTGTAGTCTTTGCTGTAACACAGGAAATGAGGATATGCATTTGGGTAAACATTTAGAATGAAACGTCCTTTTCTGTAGGCCAGACTCCGAAAATTTGAAGCATCCAACACCCTCCTCGGTAAATCACTGTCTGGACTCTCGCCCCCCCCCCTCCTCGACAAAATCCTGGATACGGCAAAGCGAAGACAGAACATTGTCTTCAAAAAAATTTCAATTTTTATTTACGTTCTAAAGCAAAAGTTCAAACAGTTGTGACATCAAGTCACAAAAGATCTAAGCAGGTCGCAGTGACGACATACAGCGTTTATTAAAGCTGATGGCCCTACTTCTATCAATACCAATACCAATGATATCATGTTATAAGAAAAGCCTGTTATACGTAGAAACGCGATATACTAGTGTCTCCTGCAAGGGAGCTTGCTTGGGAAGCAGATGTGACTTCTTTACGTACGGGAGCGTATGCCATGACGTCAATATAGTTTGTTTAAGGAACGCTGCCCTTACCTATCATCAGATATGGAAGTACTATTTAGAGGTGCAGGTACCAGGATGCCTTACCTTTCATCAGATATGGAAGTACTATCTAGAGGTGCAGGTACCAGGATGTCTTACCTATCATCAGATATGGAAGTACTATCTAGAGGTGCAGGTACCAGGATGTCTTACCTATCATCAGATATGGAAGTACTATCTAGAGGTGCAGGTACCAGGATGTCTTACCTATCATCAGATATGGAAGTACTATCTAGAGGTGCAGGTACCAGGATGTCTTACCTATCATCAGATATGGAAGTACTATCTAGAGGTGCAGGTACCAGGATGTCTTACCTATCATCAGATATGGAAGTACTATCTAGAGGTGCAGGTACCAGGATGTCTTACCTATCATCAGATATGGAAGTACTATCTAGAGGTGCAGGTACCAGGATGTCTTACCTATCATCAGATATGGAAGTACTATCTAGAGGTGCAGGTACCAGGATGTCTTACCTATCATCAGATATGGAAGTACTATCTAGAGGTGCAGGTACCAGGATGTCTTACCTATCATCAGATATGGAAGTACTATCTAGAGGTGCAGGTACCAGGATGTCTTACCTATCATCAGATATGGAAGTACTATCTAGAGGTGCAGGTACCAGGATGTCTTACCTATCATCAGATATGGAAGTACTATCTAGAGGTGCAGGTACCAGGATGTCTTACCTATCATCAGATATGGAAGTACTATCTAGAGGTGCAGGTACCAGGATGTCTTACCTATCATCAGATATGGAAGTACTATCTAGAGGTGCAGGTACCAGGATGTCTTACCTATCATCAGATATGGAAGTACTATCTAGAGGTGCAGGTACCAGGATGTCTTACCTATCATCAGATATGGAAGTACTATCTAGAGGTGCAGGTACCAGGATGTCTTACCTATCATCAGATATGGAAGTACTATCTAGAGGTGCAGGTACCAGGATGTCTTACCTATCATCAGATATGGAAGTACTATCTAGAGGTGCAGGTACCAGGATGTCTTACCTATCATCAACTCCAAGCAGAGAGCCGAAAAAAAATGCGACCCCGCCGGGAATCGAACCCGGGACCTATACATTGATAGTTACCTGCAATGTCCATCTGTATACACTAAGGAATAGCTCATCAGATACCAGGGTCTGCAGTTCAGAGCCCAGTAGGTTCTGTTCTTGTAATGACCATAGTACTACGGAGGTACAGTGAATATACATAGGGTATACATTGATAGTTACCTGCAATGTCCATCTGTATACACTAAGGAATAGCTCATCAGATACCAGGGTCTGCAGTTCAGAGCCCAGTAGGTTCTGTTCTTGTAATGACCATAGAACTACGGAGGCACAGTGAATATACATAGAGGCTGGAGGTAGGTGGGACTCCTCCTGTAATAACATAAAAATCTGGTGTGAACATCACACGACTTTCCTTATCCTATTGAAAGATGCTTAGTTGGTGTTCTTCTATTGTAACTTTTACAATATCTCTAACCGTTTAGTCAGTATAGCTGAAAACCGTCAAAAAGCGGTCAAAATACCGCCAACCGCAGCACCTATTTTAACCAAACGTTTTGTGTTGTATCCTTGTCACATTTGTGAACTACATAATGGTCGAAAGCCGCCAAAAAGCGCCCGAAATGCCGCCAACTGCAGCACCTATCCTAATCAAAAGTTTTGTGTTGCATCCTTGTTACATTTGTGGACTTCATACCAAATTTCATGTCTCTAGCTCATACCGTTCTCAAGATATTTTGTTTACAGACAGACAGACACACGGACCAATGGCTGAAACTTTGGATTTAGGCTCTAGGGACCAGCGGTAAAATGCCGCCAACCGTTGCACCGGTCCTAATTAAAAGTTTCCTGCCGCATCCTTGTCACATTTGACAGCTGCATACCGAATTTCAAGTCTCTAACTCTTACCGTTCTCGAGATATTTTGTTTACAGACAGACAGACAGACACACACACACAAGACCAGTCATTCTTTCTGTCTTTAAAGAATTGGTACCAAAGGAGCACTCTGGACGAAGTGGGTATAGCGTCGGATTGTTAATGGCTCGGTCTTTTGCGAGCCTATAGCTTCGTTCGTCTGACATCCGAGGGACATTCGTTCCGGAACTCCAGGGCTTAAGGGTAATGTTGCTCTCCAAGACTGTCCTTGTTTCCGTCGAGTCTGAACGAAACCTTAGCAGGTTACTCACTTCTTTGACACGAATAGGTTTAAGCAGTGACTTTTGCTCTTTGGCAAAGAAGAATTGGTCCGATTTTTGACAAAATTCGCCTTTTAGTTTGGGCTTCATAGAGCCTTTTTCCACGCGATTTACAGTTTTATGAACTCCCTAGTATATTTTACCTTTAAGACAGGGACTGGGCAGTGGTTCCCAACCATGTCAGCAGAAGTGTAAGGCCGGTCCATAGTACACGCATCCTGTGTTGTACCATAGCATATAGACCAGTTCTACTACCGCTTCATAGACTAGCTGTTGTGTTCTTGCCCAGGGGTAATGTACCTGGAAATGTGTCAATAATTATATTTATACTGCTCCAATAAGACTAAAAAAAGGGGGTCTTTTTTTTTTTTTTTCCCGCCTGAATTTTTAAAAAAAAAAAAAAAAAAAAAAAAAATGCAAATATTTCAACGAGTTACTTTCTGGTGTTCTCGTGTTGACCCAGCACCTAAATGGGAAGTATTGTGTCTCTTTTCGCCCATCTAATGAGAGGCATACTACGGGATGGGCATGCTACGACACAGACCACATGCGTCTTGTAGCAGTTGTTTCATTGCTGAGAAATAAAAACGGCGGTGGAACACTCAAAAAAACTTCAAAATGCATGCCCAAGTGGGTTTAGGAAAATTTGATCCTAAAATTTCTTGTGTACAGACACTTCCAAGTAAATATTGCTAGCCTATAAGGCTCGTTGGCTTGGAGGGTAGGGCGCCTTGTAAGCTCTTGGTCGCGGGTTCGTACCTTGCATGAACGTGACGGCACCATTGTGTAGTATTATCTCTAGCAGGGCCAGACCTAGGGGTTTGGAGTGCAGGCCGAGGCTCAGGAGGACATGTTTGAGGCCAGGGGTGAATAGAGCAGGGGGCGGTGCGGGGAGGAGGAGCATTGAGGCCAGGGACTCGAGGAGGTGCGGAGTTGCGGCCCCTGAGTCTAGTAGCGAGGATAACAGGGGGGAGTCTGGACGTGGTACCGAGATCACGTGGTTCAGAACACGAAGCCAACCGATGCTGCGGACAGAGATAAGTATTGATTTTGTTTAAATTGCCCTAAACATACATTTTGTTTTATTTAAGTTTTCCCCATCCGTGGCACAAGCTTCGGCTTTTACGGATGGGTATACCATTTGTTAACAATTTATTTGATGAGAGAGTTGTTCTGAAAAACCAATAAATGGAAACTTATAAAATGAAATTTATTTTTGAACCAATATGACACCTTCTAAGTTGAATTGTGGCAAACAATCTAGGTAGCTTTGGGGGCGAGAGACAAAGTACAATTGGGTATTACAGTCGAACCAGTCTATTAGGGACCCGTCTACATAGGAAATCATTTGTAATGTTGTAATTGGAAAACCTAAAATTGCTGGTCTCTTGGATTTCCAACCTGTGTTAGGTTTGGGTGGAAGGTACTTAACCATTGGGCGATATTAACGCCCTATGCATTGTAACGTTGTAAACGTTGCGTAGCTACCTTGCGTGTAAACGCGGCCCTTATATCAGCTGATAGGTTGTTTTGTTCCGTCCGTTTTGCTTTGAAAAAAGTTAGTTAGGCCTAAACTGAGAAAGGTTACAGAAGCTTCCCAGAATTTAGCACGAAACTTAGTAATTTCTAGTATTTAGAATACCCTTTTCTAGCCTTTTATTTGTAATTTTTAGTGATCGTCTTTTGTGTAACATTTACTTGTTTCGTGTACCAAATAAAATCCTCTTATTTGATAAATCGTAAGTACTCTGGTCTACGCCCTTTTATTACTCGCCGAGGCAGGCTCTAATGTTATTCACAGCATTACAGCATTCTCTACCACCCAACCCACCCCACTCACCTGGACTTGGTCAGCTTAGTCTCGTCAGGTATAGCAGCATTACACATCTGGAAGGCCAAATTGCTCTAAACATACATTTTGTTTTATTTATTTTTGAACAAATATGACACCTTCTATGCTTTGGGGCGAGAGACAAAGTACAATTGGGTATTACAGTCGAACTAGTCCATTAGGGACCCGTCTACATAGGAAATCATTTGTAATGTTGTAATTGGAAAACCTGAAATTGCTGGTCTCTTGGATTCCCAACCTGTCTAAGGTTTGGGTGGAAGATACTTAACCATTTGGCTATATTAACGCCCTATGCATTCTCTACCACCCAACCCACCCCACTCACCTGGACTTGGTCAGCTTAGTCTCGTCAGGTATAGCAGCATTACACATCTGGAAGGCCGTATCACCGAAGCTCGTAGCCCCTATCACTCGGATCTGTGTTAGACCGAGACTAGACGAGTCCTTAGCGCGGTATAACCGGAGTAAAACCCCGGTCACTACTTCAGGCGAGGGCAGGTTGAGCCGGATAAAGGTGAGACCGGCAGTCTCCAGTGGGGGACCTACGGGGACCATGCCTGTGCCGAGGCCGTGACATACTTCCAGCCCTACGGCACTGGGACATGCTGGAGGAGAGAAGAAGGAGGGTGAGTTAGAAAGTTAGTAAAAAAAAAAATCTGGGCCTCTAAAACAGCAACGAGTGTCCAATGTCCATGATAAAGTAAGCCAATAATGTACCAATCGTAAAAAAAAAAAAAAAAAAAATATGAAAAAGTCAAAGGGCCGTGAAAACTTGCAAAATTGGCTACAACTACTTTAACACTTTTACATGATCTTGTCTTTTATTGCTTAAGTACGACGTATGGTCTTGAGAAATGCCGTCCTGGTATTTAATTGGGTAGAGGTCTGGGGTTGACACAAGCGGTAAACCCGTCCGAAAATTTCTCCTGGTCAAGAAACATTCACACTGAATGTCTAGAGTATACTGGTAGATAGTATTAAAAGAGATGTGTATTTTCTATTGTGTATGAGTGTGTGTGCTTTGTGATCGGAGGGTCTGTTTTTTTTTTTTTTTTTTTTTTAGGGCGCATATGTGTGTTATGGTGTCTGTAGATGTGTTGGAAGTCTTTTTTTTTGTGTGGTGTATATCACGTCTGTTACTAGTTGGAGGTGTTCCTTAAGTTATGTTGATAGATCCTATACACGGTTACAGACTAACTTGATTGGTAAAGTCATTAGAGTGTTACGGGCGCTTGACACCGTATATAATAAATGAGTTACCTTTAAGTCGGATGTTGAGTACATAGACGGAGACACATCATTCATATGTCTACTTCGGATCAACATCTTGATTGGTAATGAGACAGGGACACGATAAAAATCGAGTTCCTTTAAGTCGAATGTTGGGGTAATTAGACGAACACATTATTCCAATTATTTTCGAAAAAGAAAACATAGAAATGATGGGAGAACGATGTAATAAGTACTTTTAGCAGGAGGTAAAGGCCTTTGACTTTTCGTTTATGCCTGAGATGTGAAATTGTATGA